>NC_081249.1:57726732-57886732 GCF_030490865.1 Poecile atricapillus | reverse complement strand
ACTTTTTAGTGCAAAGCCCTGGACACTTAGTATGATCATCATTATGAGACATCATAACACATGAGGCATGGCTATCTGTGTGGGCAGGAACAGCTCCTGCCCTCAACTCTCATAAACTTCTAGGCAGCACAGAAGAGAATAACCATGTCTGAATCATCAGAGGTTTTGTCTCAGAACATAATGCCCAAGCTCCATCAGCTTTCCCTCTCGTTAGACTTAAATTAAGGCCAGCTGCTTTAGCTAGGAATGCAGAAATATTTGGCTTTGGATGCAGCAGCTGTCATGACCTGACTGGGGTTACCCAGCTTGTGGGTGCAGAGGACTCAGTCCTGGGTTAACAGGGTTCTATGATAAACACCAAAACAGAGGAGTTTGCCGTATACATTTCTCCATATTTTTTCCAGAGTGTATGCAGCATGAGAAGTTCTAGGGGAGAAAAAGTCCACTTTGGGCAAAAATTAAGTAATTTTTAGATAACAGAGCTATTAAAAGGCATCAAACCTCCTGCTTTAGCAGCTAGTACCTAGTGTTATTTTCTATTTTTCACCTGGGATAGCCAGTAGATAACAATATTTTCTCTTTTTGCAGACGAAAATTTATGTTTCCAGACTGTTTTTCTGCTTTTGCAGAAAATTTGCTGTTACTGCTAGTTATGGACTCTTACTTTATCAGGATGTCTTTCTCTTTTATTTGACTATCTTTCCCTATTTCACAGGATAAATTACCCTTGTAATTCTGTCTTTTTACAATTATCCATGTTATCCTAGGATATCTCTGGTTTCTAGGTACCCAGCTGTACTTCAAACATGCCACCTGCAATTTTCAAGGATGGTTCTGGTTCACATGTGTAGTTCCTGGGCTGGTAGGCATTTTCTCTGTATTTCAGCAGACATTTTCTTCTGTTCAATGACTATTTCCTTCCATTCAGGTCACCTTTCTGACTGCTCACATCTGTAGTTTAAAAGATTTGGTCACGTTACACTGAGACAAAGTTTTCACCTCTCTTTTCTTACCGCCTGTACAGAAGTACTGTGGACTTGTGCACAGCTGAAAAATAAATCTGTAGGAGAATATGAAACTTTATATAATTTCTGTTCAAAATAGGAGTCTGACATGGAAAGTTGTAAGCTCTTCTTTCTGCTCAGCAAAGGTGTAAAAGTGTGCCGTCTTGGGAAGGAAGGAAGGTGAAGGATGGTCCACAGATGTACATCATTCTAATTTAAGTAGTTCTGAGGGAGATTCATTCCCCAGGAAGACACAATGGAGTTCTGACCAATAACTTTTATCAGGGAGCAAATGTTTACTTGACTCATCACAAATTATGTTCCTTTCCTATTGTGTTTATCTCAGCCCAGGCTGTGCCCATACTCCACTCTTCTTCTGCCCACAGGTATAAATAAGGAAGAAAGGAAGAATTGTGGCTTCCTCCGGCCTCCTGCACTATGAGGCAAAAACTGCTCTGTTAGGTGAAGAGTCCTCAGTCCTTACATTCAAATACTTAAGCAAACAAATTTCAACAGCCAGGAGGAACTTTAACAGGCTCTCAGCCTGTGGGCAGAGACAGGCATCAGGCGCAGCCTTGTCCTGAGACGAGAGTCCGAGAGGCAGGACGAAACCTTATGGGGCAGGACAGAGTCACTGTCCACCTCTGCGGTGAGATAAGATACTGAGACTCACTGGAAATTGACAATGAAGGAACTACAGGGCCAAGCTAGGAAAAGCAAGGTGATGTGTTTTCGGGCTTCCTTGTTGTTGAGGGTTAGGTGTCCTTTTTTTTTTTTGTTTTATTTTGTGTTCTGGCCTGCCCAGGGAATTTTTACCCATTATGTGCTGGGACAACCTAACTACCAGTACTTAGGGGTGCTCACAAAGGACAAAGAGTGGCCGGACCCAGGGCGGGGGGGGGGGGGGAGGGGGCAGGAAAGGAGGGTGGGGGACAGTTTTTAGCTGGCTTTTCCTCGGCTTCGGGGAAGGACGTTCGTGTGCTGGGTCACGGAGCTGCTGCGGTGGAGAGAAGGGAATTTCGCCATCACCCAGACAGAGCTGCTTCTTCTTCTCCTTCTCCCCTCTTCGTTGGTGGCCTCGCACCCCCTGTCCTGCCGGGACGTGTGGCAGTGCCAGACACCGCCGTGGAGCTGCTGATCCACCTCATCCACCAGCCCAGGATCTCAGCTCGTCCCTGCTGTTCCAGCTGACTGTTTCCTCAGAGCCCTGCAGGAGCACCGGGACTGACTGCCTGAGGGGTTTGTGACACAAAGCCTCTCCTTCATCCAGTCTCAGCCGAGAAAGCTGTCCCGGGGTCCCTGTTTCTGTGTTCTTGTTATTGCTGTAGTTATTGTTTGTTTGTTTACCTGGTTATACTAATAAAGAACTGTTATTCCTATCCCCAGATCTCTGCCTGAAAGCCCCCTTGATTTCAAAATAATAATAATTCGGAGAGAGGGGGTCTACATTCTTTCATCCCAAGGGAGGCTCCTGCTCTCCCTAGCAGACACCTGTCTTCTAGAACCAAGACACTTGTCTTTCTCTGCATCTCCAGTCATTCTCTTCTTTCTGCTCAGCACCTACAGCTGGTCCAGAGTCAAGCCAAGCTGGAGCCAGCAGGAGCTGTCACATTTGCAAAGTGGAGCAGCAGGCAATGACCTCAGAGTGGCCTCCTTGGATTCTTCCAGGGAATTTCACCCAGCAGAGCTGGGTTCCATGCACAGAGCAGCAGGAAGGGAGAACTCCAGGCTATAGTGGCAGCCACCAGCCACAAGGACTACCCCTTGCACACACTTGCTGCTATTGTACCTCTGGTGTACACCTGCCATGGGTGTGGACATGCGTGCATCTATGACTGGGGGCCCTTTGGGTGTCCATGCCCTGGTGCCAGGACCAGTGCTTGGTAGGAAAGGCAGCCAGAGTCTGAATGTCTTACTTGGGCCTCAGGAAGACCATGGAATCCCTCTGGAGGAGAAGGTCACTCTTCCTTGGCAAACTGCTCTGGGCCACCTGCATGCACTGACAGAGCAGAGTTTCAGCTGATGCCAGCTGGGATGGATGTGCATTCTTGCATGGGGCCAGGGTCAGCCCTGCAGAGTACACAGCACTGAGCATGAAAAAGCTGGTTACTGGTGGAGTCAAATGTACCAGCACATCTGGAAGCTGCAGGGGAGGCCCACCTGAAAGTGATGGTAAAAACTCACCTGGCCCATTCTGTCGAGAACAGAAGCAGCAGCATATGGGACATGCTGGCAGAGCTCAGGATACTGTCCAGGTGGATGGAATGAAGCTGGGAAGGTGGGTCCCATTGCTGGGTAGTACTGCTTGGCAAAGTCTGGCTGCCCCCAGCAAGAGACCTGGCACAGCACTGTACCTTCAGGTATTGGATCCATTGCAAGGACAGCACCAGGTAAAGCACATCCAATCATTTTGGGAGTGATTGGATGGTGGAGGGACACTGAGGAGCTCTCCCCAGTATGTTTGTGGTCCTTACTTACCAGATCTGTGCACAGTGCTGAGCAGCTGTGAAGTGTCATCTCCCACCAACTGCTGGCAATGTTTCACCTAGTGCAGTCTGGGGTACCACTCTCTATTTTGTGTCAAGGTCATCTTGCTGACCCATGTTCACCTTCATGTCCTCCAGGATCCCCAGGGCTTTTTCTGTCAAGCTGCTTTACATCAGTTTCACCAAGCTGATTCTGGACGTAAGTATGTGAGAATATTTTCCTGCCACCTGCAGTCAGTCTCACCCTCTTTCTGCAGGTCTCCCTGTACATCACCTGCTGTGATGTTTAGGTCATTTTTTCCCCAGCCAAGTCAGTGGTCCAAGTGGAAAGGGTGTCTCTTGTTAGGGGACAGAGAGAAAGAGGCTTTACCGTGGCAACAGACTCCAGAGACAGTTTCCATGGACGAGAAAGTAACGGCCTGGGATTATTTTCAAACTATAATGTTTTGTCAACAGTCAGCAATATTGTGTAACATGGGGAAAAACAAACACACAAATTAAAAAAAAATCATCCAAAGAAAGCAGAGGTATAAGAAATGCAGATAAAATGAGAATAAGTGAGCAAAAATAGTTCTTCAGTGGCTCTTGCTGTGTATTTTTTAACCTCTAAATGATGAAACTGCTTTCTCCTCCTAAATTCTAGTGAGAAACATGTTCATGTTAGGTGAACTAACAATGTCACGTGGACAAAAAACCATTAGATAGGTCCTTTCATTTGTGTATCTATTACCAAATTGAATTGTTTTGAGAGAGAGTGTCATATGTATTAAGAAACTCACATCCTAATCCTTCTTTTTAAGAGATGTAATTATTTTACAAATGACAATTAGGAATACTTTTTCCACCGACACCTCCCCCATTGCAAAAAATCACTGACACATAACTTGTGTCTATCCTAAAAACACTACAGCATCAAAAGGAATAGACAGATACAGGAAGAAGGTGCTAAAGGTCAACAACTCCTTTTAGTAAAGCAAGAGACCCAACAGTCGAAAAGAATTCTGAGTTTTCCAAGGCATGCCCCAGAAACATTCATATGCAAGAATGCAGCTCCTAAACTGGGGAGAGGTATGCTCATGGCTCTGGCCAGTTTCTGGGCAGAATTAGCAGAGTTGTTTCACTAAGGTGTAACCAGCCATCATCTACCCAGTCCCATCCTCAACACTGCTGTTGCTCTCTGCTTCACAGATGGACAGCGCCTGAGTGTTTCAGAGTCACTTGAAAACCTTCACTGGGCTGGGAAGAGAGAGAAAAGGTGACTTGGGGCTCACAGAGCTCTTTGTCTGCCCCTTCTCCATGTACAGACCACTAAAAAGCATGGAGGAAGTGACAAGGTACCCACCATCCAGCTCCTTGGGAAAGACCCGAGCCACAATGTGAGTGTTCCACCTGTCTCCACTCTGCTGCCAGATGATTCCTCAGCTCAGTATCAGGTGTGTGGCTTCTCACTTACTATTTTTTCCCTTTTTTTTCCATCTAGTGTGAGCCTTTCTTTCCTCTTAAACATTTGAGGCAGGAGCAATGACCACAGGACACATTTTGACAGTCAAACATCAATGTACATAAATCCTCCATGACAACACCAATATATTACATTCCCTAATATACTTTCAAGGACTTGATCCTGAAATTATTAGCAGTCTGCATCAGTTAGTTCATATATCCAGTAACTAGTGCCCTGTACACATGTAAAAATTGGATTGGCTTTTTTTCCCTGATTGGAAAAGTATGCTGAGGCAAAAAAATATGGATGCACATTGATTTTTTTCAGAGGTCACAAAGAAATCTATTATGTTGCTCTCAGTATTCTTTTCTTCCAAAATAACATTTTTTTACAGTAAGGCTGCAACTTTTGTTGCTGAACTGCCTGTACTACAAAACTCATTGTAATTACAAGATCTTGAAAAATATATGACAGCTGTATTAGAAGATAGGCAACCTGCTCTTTCAACAGCTTCTGTGTCATTTCCATTGGTGTACCAAATTTTGAGAGAAAATTTTCACATATTATCCTTGTTAGAGAAGCAAGAGGCTGAATGCAGTTTATTTACAGAACAAGAGTGTGAGGGGCGCTAACTTCCTTTTGACCTTAGAATATCAAGATCAAAGTACAGACCTTTCTTTTTGGAATCCTTGAAAGAATATTATTCACATTCTAATACTGAGCCTGTAGCTCTAGGCATGCTTATTTAAAGAAAGACTTAATTTTTAAATAAACATGAGCCTAATAACTTATTTGTCATTCTATTTTCCCTTCTTCAGGTTCTCTGAATGAAAAAAAGAAAACAAAAAACCAATTTTTTTTAGTATGTGTTTTAGTTTAGATTGAAAGAGGAAGTTATGTCAAACCCATGAGAACTGATAGTTCATTAGTTGTTTTATTTAATGGAAAAATAAAGCCATTTTTGTTATGAGAAATGTCTAGTTTTGACTTAGATACTCTGTAAGCATTTCTTTCTTCTCAGTTATGAGCAGTCATCAGGATTGTTCTCACTGACTTATGTTAGTATTTTAAAGAAAAGGAGATTGGCAGTAATGTGTGCCCTTGCATAGAGGTATTTATTTATCCAGACTGAGGAACTGAGCAAAGTACAAAAAACTCTCTTTCAGCTTATACTCATTGTTTTCTTACTTCAGAAGTCATGATATGCGGTGAAACAATCAACGCTTAAGAGTTCAGCAGTTCCTCGCCTCTATCAGTGGTAGCCTGCTCATAGATAACTTTGAACCTTAGTGACCTGGAAATGGAAACTCTGCTTAAAGGACAGTAGACATACATAATTCTCCCTAACTTGACATGATGCACACTGTTTTCTACCATTTCGTTGCTTCAGAGTGAATGGGTTTCTGCCAATGTTTTGGTATAAATCTGAAGATGCCACCACAGATATAACAAATGGTTGATGGTAAGACTGGGTTTACCAAGTGCAAATTGAATTTTAATACTGTTGAATATTGGTATGTTTTATTTGGCCATGGCTAAACCAATCAAAACCAAAACCAAAACCAAAAAAAACTCCAAACAACACAAACCCAACAAATGAAGAAATTAACCAAAAACAAAACCAACAAAAAAACCCCAAACTAAGTAAAGGCAAACAAAGAAAGAGAGGGAGAATTAGCTTCATTTACGAAAGACTCAAACCAGAAGTACTGGTGGCAACAATGACAGATTCGTGAGATTATGGAAGAAGTGATATGATCTGAGTTTCTACAAAAACATCTCCCTTTGAGCACTACATTTATATGCATGAGTACTATTTTATTTTCAGAAGCAGACAGGTGTCTAATAGAACATTTTAATAATTTCTAAGAATATGAATCCTGCAACTGATTGAAAGTAGAACCTTTTACATAGTTAGCACTGTAACATGTCAGTAAAATCAATAGAAAATGTGAATTTTAAAAATACAGGAGTGACTATAAAAGTATTTGAACAAGATCCCAATTCTAAGCAAACCAGGGAAAATAAATCTGTTGCAAATATACACATGAAGGAAACTGTTACCAGTTCAACCATCCTCTCCACATGCTTTACTTTTCATATAGATACCTTTCAAATACACATAGCATACAATTGTGGACTACCAACTGCTCATTTTCAAAACTGTCATTTCTATAGGTCTTTAATGCTAATATCTCACGAAAACCTGTCCATGAGAAAAGCTGCAGTAGTGCTCTTACATTTTTTTTTCCAAAAAAAATAATACCTTTAATATGCCTCATCAAAAGATCAGACATCTCCTAGTTTTCTATATTATTTTTACTGTTGTAAGGAAGCCAAATAGATCTGATAAATGATTGATGAGCAGAAGAATCTTGCACAAATGGGATGATCATAAGATTGGGCACTGAGAGAAGGTGTGTTGGAATGTAGCACCAGAAACTTCCTTTTTTCCTTTTTGTCCAGACTGAGCAACCTCAGCTCCCTCTGCCACTCCCCATAAGACTTCTCTAGACCCTTCACCAGCCTCTTCATTCTTCTGTGAGCAAGTGTGTATGCTTGACAAGTCAAAAACAAATGTAACACTTCAGGTACAGGCTGTGTTCCAGATCAGTGCCTCATTTTGAATTAATACTCCTTGTGAAATAAGAGGTCTGTGATTTTCTTAAAAATAATTAAAAAAATGTTTATTAGCTTTAAACCCTTGAAAATCAGAAAAAACAAAACAAAACCAAAACCCCCCAAAAAGCCCAAACCAAAGAAACAAAACAAACCACTGCTTTATTATAGCAAAATCTTCAACTTATGAAATCTGATACTACATTTTGAAGTAGAGGCAGAGAAATTATATCAAAAAATGTCTGTGATTCTAGTACAGGTATCTTTTTTTCATTTATTTCCTTCAGTAAGAAAACTCTTAGGTCACATAGTTTGGTAAAGTTAGCATTCAGTTTTGTTCTGCATAAAAATAAGTTTCACTCCCCAGGTGCTTGTGATTCACCAACAAATAAACTATTTACTCTTGAAATACATAGAAATTTGCACAATGTAGGTAGTTCATTACAAAGGTTATGACAGACAGAGCCTTTTCTGGTTGACAGTGTGTTAGCCCCAGAATACAAGTGTCTGGAATGAGAAGGGCAAGCTTTATTCTCTTTTTATATCCATATGTGCCTCATTCTTCTTGGTTTTCTCTGTTCATCAGAGCAGCCTGTTAATAATTGCTTTTCTTTTCCTCTCACACAATGCAAGGTTGTAGGTTGAGGCATTGGACTTGCCACAAAAATGTCAGATTGATGTCACTTGAACTCAAATGCCTTCTTCTCACATCATAACTGAGCACAAAACAGAAAAATGAAAAAAACAGAATTCAATGTACTTCTTCTTTGTAAGGATTCTTATTAATTTATATTTCCGAGATATCTCTTGTCACTTTAAAGAGTTTGGCTACTGCAACACTAAGTGCTCCATCAGTTACCACATAGATGAGATTCTATATTGCCTGGAAAAAAAAATCTTCCAGGAATGAGACAACCACAGCTTCCTTAGGCAACCTATTCCTGTACCTCACCACCCTCACAGTACAGAATTTTTTCCCAATTTCAAATCTAAACCTACTGTCAGTTTAAAGCCATTCTCCCATGTTCTATCACTACATGTCCTTGTAATATATCTCTCTTCAGTCTCAGATTGTTCTCACCAGTCAGGGAAGAAAGACATATTCTTCTTTTCATATTTCCCTAGAGAGCAACTATTGCATGTGATGTAATATTTCTACTATTGCTGTGATGTAACATTTGCTCTAAAATAAATTTTCAAGTTCAAATACCATCATATGAATGTAATGGATTGGTAGGACTCTACATCTACCAAGTATCAACCTTACTGCACTATTTCCCGATACAGAAAGCTTTGTAAATGCACATTTATACAACTACACACACACACACACACACACACACACTCAAACAACAAGCAGATACAAGCATAGGATGCATATTAATAAAAAGTATTCAGTAGGATTGGGGGGGGGGGGGGAAAGAAAAGAAAACCTCAAAGACTAGGGCAGCTTCAATTATCACTTCACAAAATGTGAAAAGTGCAGCTCTACCACCTATTTGAGCAGGGTCTTAAAGATCCCAAGGGTCAGGTTTGTTCACTGGATGGTTTCTAAGGTTTAGATTGTATTTGGCATTTTAGCAATCAGAAATTGATCCCTAACACTCTTTCCAGCATGTTTTGGACTGGAAGACATAAGCTGCTGCAAGTAATAGAGATGTATCGGCAGACCTACTTGGAAAAGCCTTTATGGCCTTTTTCTTCCCTGTACCTAGCCCAGCTAAGGCTAATGCTGCCTATTGATTCCTCTCATAAGCAGTACCTTTCATCAAAATCATCCTCACACACTAAATTGGTACAACGCATGAGGAACATTTATTGTGCAGTCTATTATTGTCCCAGCTCAGTGAACCATCAAGAGTGAAGTAAATCACTGAAGCAAAGCGAGTTCAACTATCAAGTCCTGAAATTAGTAAATAAATGAAAGTACATTTAGTCTGAAGGATTTTTATTTAATTTTTCTAAAAATCTTCTATTTTTGATGCCTCTAATAGGAAATATTTTTTCTGCATTTTCCTCATTTTTGCCTTATCTTCATATTTTAACTTCTGCAGTGCTCACATATTTAGGACTTTCTCCAAATCCTGTTACAGTGTCTGCTCTGTTTTGATGCATGCAGTGCTGCAGAACAGATTCTCTTGATTGTCAAGAAGATAATGGGATGGGCCAGGGCTTGACTGTGCTCACTTTAGGGAATTGGCTACCATGGCAGTGTGGAGGCTGGAGGCTCCAGGAGAAAGAGTCATCTCCCCATGAGGTTTGCCAAGAGAAGACGATGGCAGTGTGGGCTGTCCCACTGCAGGATCAGGGCATCTGGGGAGTAAGGGCAGCCCCAGTTCTGGGAGCTGTGTACTTTCATAGGGATGGGGACAGACCAAAGCCAGGCTGGGACATGGGCCTGCTGCTGAGAGATCAAGCTAATGGCAGAGCAAAGCAGTGGCTGTGCCATGGAACGGGTGGACACTGTGCACAGAAGTTTCAGTTTGAAAGCATCTCTCACAGCTGGAGAGGGAGCCCCTCTGAGGCTCCCTAGCTGAGGTATTTGGGAAAGTTAGTGAAACACCTTCCATTGCTTTCTTTTGAGGTGACCAGTAATACTCTCTCTAGCTTACTACCAAACCCAAACAGCTCTGCCCTGGGAGGGAGGGGACTCAGGGGCACAACACTGACCCATATTCCTAGCAAAATTAAACCATCATGTTTTCACACATGGGCTGACCACAGAGAGCAGCTTAAATCAGAAATTCCATATGATCAAATGAGTTTAAGATGACTGCAGCCTCTAATGGCTGCATTAAAAGAGAAAACCTTCCAAAGCAGTAAAAGTTTAAATAATATATAAACTCCACAGCATCAAATATGCAAATATATAAAACTCTATTTAGCACTCACCATGAGCTAATTTAATACAATTTACCATAAAGCTGATAAACAAGGTCAAAAACAATTTATAAAGGACTTGAATGTGAACTGCAAACCATGTATATGGCTGGAAAGGTGAAGCAAACTGCCTGAGGTATTAGATGTAGCTGACAGATCAGAAAAAGATCCTGTGTGAAATCAGATAAACAAGTAATTTCTGGTATGGTGAAAGAAGTGTTTAGAGAAGGCGGTAGGCGTGCTTGCTGTACTTTGAATAAGGACAAGAAAGGCAGGATTTTTCTAAGCAGACACCCACTTTCTCACTTTCAGTTCTCAAAACAGTGTGTGGATGCCAGGAATTTCTTATGCATTGTAAACAGGCAAAAGGTATTTAAACTCTGCCTCAGAGCTCTTTGCTAGTAATATAAGTCCCAAAGGCTGTAAGTGTAGAAGAGTAGTACAGAAACAGTGAGTATCACAAGGAGAAGCACGTTGGAAAAGAATGTGAATTTAGGGTATTTTGTCTAAGATGGGACAGAAAGTATCATATATGAAATCTAGGGATGCCACAAATGAACTCAAAAGACTGAAGCTGAACACAGGGCAAAAAGGCCACAAAGAGCATTGTAAAAAAACCTCTCCATCAGTAACCTTAGGAAAGGAAAAGGGAAAAATCATCCTCTGTGTGGCAATCTGAATCAAAAGCAATCAGGAAATGCAAGCACTTGCCAATCAGTAAAGTGCAGTTGAACAGTGAAAAAGAACTTCTGGCAGGTAAATGCTTCAACCTTATCTACAAGGACTTACTAACCCCACATCAAGCTCTTCCACCCTTCCTCAATGCTGAGCATCATTCTCCACTGCAAATAAAGCATGACTCTTTGTAGGTCAGAATGGGAATCTGAATGATTTGTGACGCTGAAACAAAGAGCACTTTATCCTAGTCACTGGTGAAAATACTGTTCAAGTAATCATGGTTTGTTACAAGAAAAATCAGGTGAGATCACACTGATCAGATTTAAATGTAAGCTTTTCAAAGTTAGATGCCTATTGTTAGTGACTTACTGGAGGTGTCTTCACAGATGATATAGAAAAGCGCGCATCTCCAGAGGGTGATTCTTTCACCTACTTTAGACACCAACATTAGAGCAGATTTATCACTTTGATAATGCCAATTCCTCTCCATCGACTCTAGAAAGAAACTGTGTGATGACTGTAGACTAAACTTAATGACTTTTAGATGCTCTAAACTTAGTGAGATGAATCTCTTATTAGATTAACAAATTAAAAGAGTAAGAATTTTGTCCTGCCCCTCTGCACATAAAGTGAGTTAAGATTTTCTTTTTCATTGTGTCTTTTCAAAGCTTTCTTCTTACTTTTCTTTGGGAAGGGGGGCAGGAGGAGGAAGGACGGAATTCTTATGAATTTAAGATACTTTACATGTGACAGCAGCATTGTTACTAACAATATTGCTCATTCAGGAATCACCTTTTGGTCGGCTTGCATAATTTAATGGTGGTACAGGAAGATTGTCTAGATGCTCAAATGCATGTGTTTCTATATTTGTCTGCAAGTTATCTGTAGCAATGTTTCTAATTGGATTATCAATTTAGGGGAAATCTGACAATGGTTTTCTCTTTTATTTATGCAGCTAGCTAAAGAAATTAAAAAAGCTGGAATTCAATTCTGTGCTGCAAGATGGATTGGCCTTGACTCATATATACAGTGTTAATAAGGAACCTTATCAAGAGCATATCTAGCAGGGAGATCCAGCTGGAGCAATGCAAACCAGAGCCTTGGGAGAGCTAATATTTAACTAATCAGTGATCCAATACTAGAACTTATTCCCAGAAGCTTCTTTTAATTACAAGTATAGACCTGAAGTTCCAACTGGTTTTATGAAATGAAGCATCTGTTGGAGGAGAGACCTAAATAAGTGCTTTTAGTGACACAAAACTTCCATTCCAAGCTTTAAAGGCAGGAAAGTGGCAGGATATAAGCCTTCAAATATTCTGTCTCTCATAGTAATGTTTGGTTTATTTGATGACTGCTCATGTTTTCTGCATATATTTAAGGCTTATTTTATTAGCCTTTCTCACATTCAGTGGAAGACTAATAAAAAAAATATTCTCTGGTAGTAATGTAGTGTAACTTTATCTGCATCTCACATTTCTGTTCACATTGAGATGTATTTTATCCGAATTACCCTTAAAATTTCAAATCAGACAAACTGTTTTAAAGTATCATAATTTTCATCCACAGATGTCAAAATACTTTTCAAGGGTAAAATCATTGTCAGTTTGGCTAAACTTCTCACACTGATAGCTTGTGTGACTTGTCCAGAGTCAGTAATACCATCAACAATGTCAGTGGCCTCTCAATAAAAGCAAATCCACTGAGAGAAACACACTGGAGTCCAGATAATCTGTTCACTGAGTGCCTCCTCTACATTACAAATGCCAGGAGTGGTCTGCTATGTTCATGTCTAAGAATACGTCTGTGAATGCATTTGTATAAATGTTGTACAGTAATAAATATTATGCATGAATAACATTAATTGCCATCTTGGAAGTAATTTCAGATAGACATACACTGAAGCTTTGTTGCAGATTTGAGTCTTCTTTTGTGGGTTTTATTCAAACCCTTAGTGTGTGCTGCATATAGGATTTTTGTGGGTTTTGTTTGGATTTGTTTGAGGTTTTTGTTTTTTTGGTTTTTGTTTTTTTGTTTTTTTGTTGTTTTTTTTTTGTAGCTTAATGTGCTACTTTCTGCTAAAGCTTCTTACAAAACAAAGAGTCAAACCAGAAATGCCTAGGGAGAGAAACAACAGCCAGAAGGTGAGACAAAGACAGAGCATGAGAAGTAATCTCAGTTGGCAGGTCCAGCCAGCCACAACAGAGTGATAGTGTGGGAATTTGTTGAGAGAGATTTTCAGGACACTGCTGTCCATACACAAACCAAGGTACACATTATGCAGTTCATAGCACAGCCTGCTACATTACTGCTTCTCTCCAATGCCTGTGCATGGCAGAAATAGTTTGCCCTCATATAATTTGTTATTCTGTCCAAACAGTAGCCAGCCATTTTTATACACTTAAAATTGGCTGAAGGGACTATGCTTTTAAACATTTTCAAAATGGTAAATAAATCTAACAATCTAGTTAGTGACATAAGTTATCACCATTTGTCAAACTTGAACTTCCATGAACGAGAGGGTAGATGTTCTCACAGAAATATTTTCATTTGTCTTATATTTGACTGTATAAAAAGCAAAGCAAAATGAGTGAGGAGTAACAGATAGCTGATTCAGAGAAGTGAATGTTGTACATGTGTTATTGCTCACAGAAAGCTGCTTCTGCACAAAATTGGACTTGGATTTACTTCAATTTGCAGAGGTATATGTGCTTATTCTGTGCACTTTGGCCCATCTCCTAAAGGCAGTTTTGTGGGCCTAAATTCATTGAAAGAAATGAAAGCTAGGTGCACAAATACCTTTGAGAACCTAGCCTTGTCTAATTATATCCTATGAAAACTCAGAAGTTATAACCATCCTAGAGAATTGAACAATGCCAGGCAGCATTCCCAGGTACTGAAGGAGTTTCTACTGTTAAATTTTTAAGGTGCCAGCATGATTTTATCTTGTGCCAAAGGATTCTTGGCTGCGGCTCATTGGTTTGCATGGAAGTGGAATAATTCCCAGTGTGTAGCTTGGATACGTGCACCTTGCTCTGTTGTGTAAGAGTTCATTAGTGGGGACACAGGATCTTTCAAGCCAATTGTCCACAGTGCCAGAAAGTAGTCCTGAACATGTTTCATAGACAGTCTAAATGACTCTGGGAGAGGTTAAAAAGCAGAACTGAGGGCTTAGGGTTTCCTTTGAACTAGAAGAATTTCCTAAGGAATAGAAAATTGACAGCCTCACTCAACAGGAAATCAGGAAAGACAGGAAAGCAAAAAAAGACACTGGGAAAAATCATGTACACCCCATATTAAATATTTTGTAGCAACATACAAATCCACTCAAAATCATTGTTAGGTTATGGGTTCTTGGGTGATAAAAATGAAGGAGTATATGCCTTCCAGGAGGGCACTGAAATATGATAATATATTTTGGCAATTTTATATTTACTTATCTTTATAATATCTATTATATATACTTTATCATCTTTATCTATTTTTATCTCTATCTATCTTTATATTTAACAGGGTTAGGGGGAATACCACACAGTACTGTGAATGGCAAAGGCTTACCAGACAAAAAATAAGATGCACTGCTGAATCTGGCCTCTTATTGACTATTCTGTGCATAAATATTGTGATACACTATAAAAAAATCTAATAATTATTCTTATTATCCCCAACAAGAAAAACCTCAAACATATATAAAATACAAGCCATGTTGGTTTGAATTTTTGCTCCTGCTATTTCAATCCTAGCAGAGATTCTATTAAAATATGTTCTTTACTCTTGAAATACTCTGAAGAATATACACCTTCCATGTTTTTTTTAAGGGCTTTTATGTTTTGTATTGCTTTGATTATTTATTATTTATTATTATTTATTATTTATTATATATTATTATGTATGCTGAACAGAAAATTAGTTTCGGATGTATGTAATTGTTTTTACTGAGACTGTTTAACTGGTTCATCTTTTTTAAACCACTGAGCATAGAATAAATATATGTTTATTGCCAGATTTAATTGTGTTCTTTTGTTTTGTTTTTGTTGTTAGGTTGGAATTTTTTACCCAGATAATATTTTTTTTTAGTGTACCAAAGAAATAGAGTATAAAATCCTGTGTTGTATAGACTTGAATATTTTCCATTTTATATCCTTGGTGCAGGTAGAAATTTCTAGACCAATTAATCTGGGAAATATTGATTTCCACTACAATATTTCCCCAAATTTTTTTTTCCTTTTTCTCTGAATTCAGTAAGTTAAAGGCATGATGCCACTGAAAATAATACCAGATATTTTATTTGTGTTGCATCCTCATATAAGGAAATGGTTTTTTTCTGTAGTTATCCATCAATAAGCATGATTTCAAAATAAAACATTTTACATGGACATTGTGTTTTAAAAACAGGTTTTAAAGCTCGTGCAAAGGAAAAAAAAACATATAAAGAAAGTGAAAAATACAAGCCTTTCTGCTCTTTCACTCAGGAAAGAGCTCACAAGACTGAGATCTCTGCCAGAGAAATTCTAGGATCCTCTAAATGCTATTTTAATAAAATAATTTTACCTACTATGATTTCAAGAGTTTCAAGTATTATTCCAATTTTTCAAAATATCTATGTGTTTTATTATTAACTTCTTAAGAACATGTTGCCTTACAAGATTGTTTTAATATGTGTTTTTAACTCAAAAACAATCTTTTAAAATTCAAATATTGTTTACTAATAGTTCAAGATTTGCTTACTTCTACAGTAATATACTTTCCATGATGAGGGCAACATTGTCCCAAGGCCAATGCATTTTTTGGAAAGTTTATTAAATCTCTTTGATTAGGGTGTTTAAACATGAGAGGTATCATGGTTTTACCTCTCCTTTAGTATGCTTTTTTCTTTCAAAGATATTCACAGAATATATATTTTTCTTTAAAAGGATTGCTTTTATTTTGATTTAAAAGGAAAGGTCTCTCTCTAGCCATTCACAATGTTTTAAGGTCATTTTGACAGAGTGCATGAAACACTACAATAGGTCAAAGATTTCCATGATACAGCTCCTCTCCCTTGCTCAGGTGATGACTATTTGCCTGATAAATATACAGCTAAAATTTGGTTGCACTGTAAACTGAATTGATGACACTTCTGTATCCTGTCCTGCACCCTGTTATTTCTGTTTTTATTTGGTTCTAGTCACTTTATCTATTATGTTTTTGCAAAACAGATTTATGAGGAAGGAGTTTATCCCTTTGTGGTAACTGGCTTTACTCCTGTTTTCTCCATTTGTATTGGAGGAATCCATCAGCTGCTCCACCACTTATGTGGTGTTGTCTGCTTGACAAATTTTCCATTGTTTTCTATCTTTTGTCAAGAATATGGAACAATCAAGGATACTAGTGTTAAAAAAAAATAAAAAAGAAAAAGGAAAAAAAGATACTTTTATATCCAATTGCTATTCTCCTGATCCCAGGAAAAGTAATTTAACTTTCTGTGTTTAATGTGGCGATGACCCAGGAGCTTGGTGAGTCTGGCAGCCTTGGCAGGCATTCTTGACAGCTTGTCAAGCCTGAGGCTACTGCATGTTGTCTTTCCTCTCAATAATTAATAATTAATTAGAGTCCATGTTTTTTTAATGATGGACTGATTTAAATGTACTGGTTTTCAGGGGGTTGTATTTTTTTAAAACATTCATTTTTTGAATGCAAGAGAGACAAGAAAGAGGAATGATGTACATGCCTTCAAACAAGTCAAACAATCACTGGAGAAATAAGGGCCTACCATACACATACATTTAGCTGTGTATATAAGGATGCATTTGCACACAATGCATCTAGTCCCTACTGGCCAAACACAAGTGACTAAACACCTTTTTGCAAGCCCAGAAAATCAAACACTGCCTGAAGCATCTCATTTATGGATTTACCATGCACACAAAGCACAAATCCCAAAGCTGTATTTTTTTTGTCTTAATCAGTTGATATGTTCTGCAGAAATGTAGGAAAATTATGACCCTAATTTTCAAAGACACTACAAGGAGCCACAGAACAAACAAGAGAGAAGAAAAGGATGCCATTGTTAATTGTTGAGAGTCCAGTTTTCTCCTATTATACTTCATTTCCATGTATATTATATATTACATAATAAACTTTATATAACATATATTACACATTATACACTATGTCATATATCCTGTATATTGTATGTTGTATACTACATAGTATCTCTATTTCTATTCTGTAAAATTCCCCCCACTTTACCTTTTGTTCTCTTGCAGAGGCCCAAGTTCAGTGAAGACTCCTGATGTTGCTAAACTAGAGGAAGAAGTCCACACCTGCCCTAGGAAGTGCAGTCCCCAACCTTAAAGTGAACACCCGTGTTCCATACCTGGTGCCTAAGGAACACCTTTCAGAATAAAAGAAAACTCCAAATATCCCAAACAGGATTGGAGTCCCTTCCTTTGTATATATTAGATGCTTTGTTACCAAAACCTGTCCCTATACTCAGGACTCAGAAATTGATCCTACTTGAGGGTATCTGCACAAGACACAATTCCAGCTTGTTTTCCAGGAGCAGTTCATCCACAGAGAAACAGAGGTTCTTCTGGGCTGTTGCTGTTCTCTTGTACGTAGGTGACGAATACCAACAGAGAAGTGATTTCACACTATGCATGACAGCTCTGTACCCAGCTGCAGTCCTTGTTATACTAAGCCTCCCTGAGTGAAATTCTATTTGGTCTAGTAAATGTAATTGTGTTTCTACTATTAGGAAAAAAAAAAAATCATCAGTATTCATCCATACATTTATTAACTTTTAGACACCACTATTACCGTAACTATTTAACATTTGTGAAAGTTCTGTTTAATTGATACTAATAAATAGCACTATATATGCATATCATCTTCCAAGTCTTCAGACTTGACATTAGTGCCAGCAATATCCACCTGGGTGGATAATAAAGGATGACCCAACAACAAACTTAGGCATTTCCACATACTTGCAGTCTGTAACTTGAGAATAATGATATTAAACATAAGGGAATATTCTAACAGAAAATTCAACATGGGAGTAGAAGCATTGTCTTTTAGGTTATTTTTGGTTCTCCTCTTACAATTGCAGGTGGTAAACATTATGGGATTATGATGGTGTGGAAGTTGTGATCTCTTAGTTCTTTGGAGAGGCATCCTACAAGAAGGAAAATGTATCAACACAATAGTACTATCTATATTTTCTAATTAACTGAATTTAGTTGCTGAATCTGAATTCCATTTGGGGACACTCAGCTGACAGATTGAGATTTCTGAGTCAAATTAATTACTGGTAGGACCAGCCTAACCTGTTTGCCATTTCTTGTGGAAATAAATTTCAAGATCTATCTGAATTCCACTGCTGTTCATATTATAGGAATTTAAAGTGTCATTTTCCAGTACCTTCCTACAATCACTGTTTGGTGAAATGATGGTACAAAAGCAAGGATCAGAGATACCATTTTCTGACAAAAAGATGGGAATAGGTCTTGACACTTTGACTGCCTTATTTCTGTCCAAAGGCAGTAGCAACTGTGCCAATGTTGTTCTGGACAGTTGCTTTTATCAAACTATTCACAAAACTTCCAGTGATGTGGATCAGACACTGACTCTAGATGATCTATTTGACTGCTTCACTATTCTTATTTCTAGGAGAGATTTCTGTTTATGAGTGTGCAACCTAAATCTGCCTTCTATATATTTCCTTAAATTGACGTCACAGTGGTATAAGAAAAATAGATCAAAACATCTCAGAGAAAATGTTTTCCTACATCTTTAGCCAACATTACCTGAAACTTCTTCAAAAATGGTGACATATTATTTTTAAAATCTTAGTGCCTGCATTTGTACGTATGCTGGAAGCTGTAACACCTGGACTATGTAACCACTGACATGATAATCTTTTGTAGATCCTATGAATACATACTGTATGCATATATCCGTTTCAATGCAAAATAATAATAATAAAATACACACAGTTTTTATAGCCCAAGGGGTAAGTGGTATCTGGCAGATTAATTAATTGAATAGTAATCCAGGAGGAAATGTATTCCAGTGGAAGCAGTGGAACACTCCCTTTCCAATTGATCATATTTAGTTAAGAGAATTGGCAGTAGTTTGTAATTCACTCAGGTGCTGCTTTGGGCAGGGTCTGTGTTACTTAATCTAATAGCACTTTTCCAGCTTTGATGTTGATAAAGGCCCCTGAAACTCATCTTCCTTAATTGTATTATTATAGAAAGAGTGCCCTAGGGACAATAACAAGGAATGAACCCCAAAAGACAGAATTCATTCGCTACAATCGTAATGTGTTAGCCTGTGCGATAAAAGCTCATCTGTACATCCACTGGGAGAGACAATAGCAGGTGAAGACTTAAAAAAATACCCTTCCAGGTTACTCCCAGGTCTATCACAAGAGCCATCAGCCTATCAAAACCCCACATTTCTACATAGGATCACAGGGGTTTAATGGCAGATGTGGGAAATCCAAATGAAAACTCAGAACAGATAGTATGTCTGGGCTTTTCCTAGGGCTACTTCAGGAGAGTCTAAAACCCAGTGTCCAGAGATGAAGTCCATAAAGATATGTGAAGAGAGCATCTTTTTGACTGAGAAGAGTTACTGCTGAGAAGTGTGGGACACACTCTGGAATACAGGAGAAGAGCACTTCACGGTGGCATAGAACTTCTTATGGGATGTTTAGAGGAGAAGACAAAGGAAGAAAAGGGGTGGATCTAGTTAATCTGAGGAACAATGAACACTGGAAAACAGAGGTTAAGGGGATAGAAATGTTTTGTCATATGCAAATAATTTTGCAGGTCAGTAAACATGTCTGCAAGGGATCAGTGCAGTCTGCTCTATTTTCTTACTAAACTCCATTTCTAAATCATTTCCTGAGTGCAGGACTCTCTATTTGATGTGCATGTGTGGATGAGTTCAGAGTGCCAGCAGCTGGAGCAGGACCTCAGGTCACATGGTCCCGTGGATGCAGTAACTGGAGCAAGTATGGATGAGTGCTAGGATAGTGGATTGAATCTGGCAAGCAGCTGAACTTCCACCCTATCATCTCTCCCTCTCCCACAAGATGGGGGGAGTATGAAAGGACGATGAAAAGGCTTGTGGACTGAGATAATGAAAATTTATCAAGGAAGGCAAAATATGTGTGTGCGGACAAAACCAGAGGAATTAATTCACTGCTTTTCAACAGGGGGCATGTGTCCAGCCAGTTCCTGGAAAGCAGGTCCTCAGAATTCCTAATAGTGAATTCACTTGGAAGTGAAATGTACTCTATTCTTCCTTCTTTGTTCTCTTTATTGCTGAACATGGTGTCATATTGTACAAACGTACGTATTTTACATATTGGTGAGTATCTGTCTAGTCAGTTTGGGCCAGCAAACTGGTTCCTATTTACCATTTAACATTTTTGGTGTCTCTTCAACCAGTAGAAATCTACTTCTGTTTTCAAATATAGGTCTGGTCATTCAGAATTAATACAAGGTAAAGTGGGAATAAACATCTTGTAAAGGACAATGGCCCTCAGACTAATAATTTGTAGAAAAGCAAGGGTGGAAAATGTCTGATTCCTCATTTGGCTTTTCTACCGCTCCTGAATATATGACTCCTGACTTCAGTGGAAAGGGGATGGAAAGAAGAGAATTATTCTCCATTCTGAAACCTGAGGGGTTCCCATACTCTTCGCCTTGCTAAAACAAAACTTCACTGGTTGACATAGTGTGTCTGTAATTAATGAACAAAAGATATAAAACATAAGTCTCATTACAAAGGTGAAAGTGTCTGTCTTTAAAATAAAGCAAAGCAAAAAGCAAAACAAAAAAAGACATGAAGCTTTGGTGACAAGAGTGATCCAGCACCTGGCAGGTCAGTAATTGTGTCAGTAGCAACAAACTAGCAAGTGCAATATTAATAAAAGGCAGAAGAGGAACCAGAGCTCTATGAGTCATGCCATCAGTTCTCTGGATTGTGCTGGATATTGATCATAAATAAGTAATCATTCCATTCTGCTGTTGATTAAAATGTTAGTAAATAACAAAGTTACAGGATCAGAATCTAAAACCATACCATAGCTATGAAAAATCCATAAAAGTGGTCAAAACATTTTTTCTCCTGCTTAGTCCTTCTTAGATTAATACAACCTTCTTGTCACATGGATTTTTAAAAGGAGTACATGTCTGAAAGATGGTATTTTAAGTTTTCATCTGCAAGTGACAAATCATTTTTCTTGAGAATTTGTATTATATTGTATATACATTTGTTTTCACTTTCTGTGGTGTAAGGGCAAACACGTACAGCAAAGTTTATATAAATCATATATAAGCTTACTTAGATAAAAATTTAAAGGAGGTAAAAATCACTTTCTTTCTCAGTATTGAGTTTCTGGACCAGATTTATTTCCTTTTGCAACCAACAAAAAATTAAAAAGGTAAAGATTTTTTAGTTTTACTGAAGTACTTTTTCTCTCTCAAGATATTCTCAAGAATATCTTCTCTACAATGTCAGTTCCTATGGCCTTTATTTCAATGAGCAAAATGGCAGATTGATCCTCTTAAAGTCTGTTCAGAGGCTTTACATGAAACTGTAGAGCACTATACTGAAACCAGCTGGCTGTTATGTGAAGTGATAACATCCAGCTGAGAGGTGGCAATAAGTAGCTGGTAGGTAGTGACATCTTAAAACGACAGCCCTTTCTGAAATAACACCAGAATAGTGGCTCACATTTCTCTCTTTCAGCATGATTTATTAGGTTTCATTTAGAGAAGCACCTTCATGGTTAAAGAAGTTTTGGATGAAAACTAACTTCTGCCTGCTCACTTGGTACATGTCTCACTTTCAATGTTGTTTTTCACAACGTAAAGATTAGCTATTGCAACAAATATATTTGCAATTCCTGAGTTATTGTTCATTCATACTGAGAATATTTCTAATTTGTTATGGAAAAAATATTCCTAATAAGCAACAAACACACAAACTTAAATAAAATAAGTAAAAGAAAGAAATTTGTAAAGTAAGTAATATAAAATTACTTTTATAATAAAATAAATAAAATATTGAAAGAGAAATTAAATGGGGAAAAAGGGATTATCTGGATGAATATTAATTACATAAAGAGCCTATGACTAGAGTATCTGAGTGCTCATTTAATAAGGAAACAATAAAAAAGAAAATAATATGAATTTACACTGTATTTAACACTGATACAAACTGAAATGCATTCATCTTGGCATGGTATGGGGAACCCAGATCTCTTCCCAATCAAAAACGGATGGTATTTTTGTGTTGTTTTGACTAAGGTTAAAGGAAACAAACAAAAAAACCCCTCTAAATCTTCCTCAAATAGAGTAAAAGCTTAATACTTTTTCTGGGAAAAAAGCCCATCAATTTGAAGCTTTTTGGGGGCAGGAGGGGCTGTGTTTCCATTTCTGAAACTTTTCAAGAAAATTATATATCATCAAAAACATGAAAAAAATCAAGGATGCTGTAGAATTGAATATTATAATTTATTTCCTTTAATAAAAATAATTTTCTTTGTATCCAGTGTTAGAAAAGGGGAAACAGATGTTGCATTGCAATGCCTTCTTGATCTTACATTTCTGTTCATCTCTGTATACACCTAAACCTTGCAGCTACATCTCACCTCTCTAAGACTGGGCACTTGTCTCTGATTTCAGTGCTCCCCGGCTGCTTCAATGCTTCAAACCAAAAGGCCAAAGCTGTGGCTGGAGTTCGAGGTGATGAACAGCTGCTGCGGTCTAAGCCACAGGTTGCTTTGTCACATGAGGTAGCAGAGTGTATTTCTGGTTCATGGTTACCCCTTTTCTGCCTTGCCAAATGGCATAGCTGGGATTTGAGATACACCTAGCAGCAATCAATGAATTGCAAAACAGTGGCTGCAGCTTGCTGGGTGAGAGATAAAAGGAGCTTGGTTGTGAGCACAGGAAAGAAAAGGAACAGTTACAAGCAGCCTTCAAGGAAATTGAGCTTTAAAAACATGAAAACACTAAATGAACCACATAATTACCTGGGGAAAGAGGAAGCAAAAAATCGTAGAATAAATGGATACAACACAGAAGAAACATTTTAGATTTGTTTATTTATTCATGTACATGGTTTTTTTCTAGCGTCTCTGAAAGGTCTCAGTAGGACATGGAAAGAGATAGGATTAGCTGGGATTCAGCTGAAATATTAACTGAAATTTAGGGAAAACACTAAAAGAAACATATCATAAGATACCACTGATTTTTCCTGTGTTCCTTTATGGTTCCTTTGAATTTGTGCATTTTACAGTAGAAGAGATGACAATTTTTTTAATGTCTTTCAGGAGAAGAGGCATTGTCCTCCAGTAAGTGTTGACATCTCAGGTTATATATCTTGATGATGCTACAAAAAAGAAAAAAAAAATAAAAAAAAAGAGAAAAACCCTAACAACGCACCTTTGGCAGAAATCTTTAAAATCAAAATAAGCTTGAGGCAATCACAATGACTGACAAATTTACATGAAAGCCACCAAATTTGCATTCTTCTGCAGCATTTTTCCCCTACTACATTAATTTTAAACTTAAAACACGTAACGTTTGTTATGAACACATTCTTCTTATCCCATAATCTATTTTTGATAGTAAGAGTTTTTAAGCTTCATAATACTTCAGTCATAAAGTTAATTAATTTGGCTTTTGTGATATATATCATTCTTAATTCAAAGCTTTATTTCTTGAACAAAATACTGAATTTACTCCAGAAGATATTATTTTTATGTCCTGAAAATACTCTATCTTATAGAATAATTTTAATATGAATTTACTAAAAATTTCACTATTGTGCTGGGGTTTTTTTGTGCTTGAAGCAGATGTGAATTATCAAATAAAAGACATTACCAAGAGTGAAAACAAATTGATAAAACTGTGGGTCTTTTTCTCTGGAAAAGTTCTATACTACGTCTCTATGGCTGTCATTCTCACAGTCCTCAGAATCCACAGATCTCAGAAATCACTCCATATCAAGTCATGTTCAGATCTGGCCATTTCTCTCTAAACATGATTTCTGCAGGGAATAAAAAAGAGAAAAGAAAACTTAGAGCACTATTATACTCCTATGACTGCATGAATGGTATTGACATCTCAAGCATGAACATTTTCAGTCATAGAATTTGCCTGTCACTGCCGTGAATGGAGATTTAGTTTGTGTAGTTCTGAAGACTTGATTGTGTCCTTTCAACATAGGCATGTTGACCTGAGACATCCTATCCAGTGTCCAGCTGATGCACTAGGACTTAAACTTTCTGTATATTTTATGTCAACTCTGACAGCTATTATGACAGATCAAGTCTGTGACAGCCTAGGACAGTCAAATACCGCTAGATAATTAATTTTATCTGTAGCTACCTATTATCTTGATTCAAATATCACTCTAAGACTTCAGGTTTCAAGAGAAGTCCTGAAAATTGTAACCATATTGATGGATAATATGGCAACACGCCTCAAATGTATGTCTCTTATGCCACCTTTGAGCTGGAGGCAGAGAGTGGGCATACACCCTTTAAGTATGTTACTTAATATATGGATAAACATTTAAAAAAATTTTGCTTAGAAAAGAAATCCACCTATTATGTTTTCAATAATTTACCATTCAGGAAATATTTGTAGCAGATTTACAAATTTCACACAGGTGTACAAACAAAGCTGTGACCCTACATACACCTATGTACTTTATTTATTCTCCTGTGCTTCCTCGTCTCATACTCACATTCACAACAGAATAGCAGCCTGTTAATAAAACCAAAGACTAGTACAAGTCTAGCAACAACTGGTAAAAATTATATTTTTCAGTATTTTTGCAATCAGTAATATGTTTAACTTATTCCGTAGTACCTATGGGGAAAGCAATCCAATTTTTTAAATAATCTTCCTGCTGAAAAAATTGCAACATATGTTGCATAGATCCCTTTGAAAAACAGGATTTTAGCTGATATCTAGAAAAGCAAAAATATCACAATAATTAAGTTATTAATAATAATTATAAATAATAATAATTAATTAGAATCCACCATTAGGTGGGCTCAACTAACAGTGCCAGAGAGGATGTCATTCTAAGTGCTGGTGGGCACCAAATACTACAAGACATTTGCCTACAAATAAGTCCTGAGAAGCAAATCATGCTTGGGCAGATGAACAATATAGGGAGAAAAATGTGAAAAATATTTCTAAAGGGCAAGGCAAACTCACACTCCTCTGTTAGAAATGTTTTTTATGCCATGTTTGCAACCAGCTATCAAATTACTGAGTAAACCTTTGAAATAACAAAAAAGATGAGTTCCATCTAAAGAAAACAAAATTCAAACATAAAAAAAAGTTATGAGGAAATTTTAAACTAAAGACTGAGGAAAATCCAAGTTAAAGGATGAAGCAATAAAATCTCTGCAGTATTACAAACCCTGACAGAAGTAATAATGTTGATTATGGTAATAGATACAAGCAATCTCTATAAAAAGGACTCTATTGAAACAGAACACATGAAAAAAAAAAAATATAACCAGAACAGTGCCAAATACATAATTACAGAAATGTAAAGAATTTGGTAGCCAAGATCAAAGCCCTGACTTTAAATAAGAGTGTTGTGATACTAAGGATTGAAGAATATGATAGAAGTCAGATAACCAGAGCAGCACTGTACCTTGAATGTTAGCAGACAATTTACATTAGGAATGGCAGAAGCCATCTTTGTGAAAGAGTGGCACTGTATGTTAAAAGCAAGATTAGATTGAAATATGGAAATACACAGAGTAAAAAAACAGACAAAGAACATGTATTTATAGCAAAATCTTATGCCCAAACAGAACAGTATAGCAGTAAGGCTGTACTATCAACATCTTGAAACACTTAGATATGAAATACTGGGGAAAAATATTTTTTGCAGGTGTAAGTAACGACTGTTATATCTATCAAATTTCCTTAATGAAGTCAAATAGCATATTCCTTTTTGTTATCAAATTATTTTCTACACATAGAATTCCAGGAAGCTTTCTGGAAAGATTCTCTAAGAAGTCACTATAGTGTTTCATAGTAGCAAAAGAAAGCTCCACAGATGGATTAATAATGCATAAAATAAGGGCAACAAAGGACCAGTTATACCATCTAGTCTCCTGGATTCAAGGAGACTAAATGAAGACATTTCAGTCATTTCCTCAAAGACATCTGCTGTTCAGTGTATTCAGCTGATGAATAGTTAAATGATAAAGTTTACTGATAATGTGTAATTACTGAGAGATTTGCAGAAGGATCTTGCACTGCTAAGTGTCTGCTAGTCATAATGGCAGACAAAATTTGGTGATGAGGTGAGAAAAATACACCTGAAAAACACCAGAAATTTCATGCCTACAATTAGTTGCAGTCATTGTATAGCACTTTATTTAAAAAAAAACAAAACAAAACAAAACAAAACAAAACAAAAAAACACCTCTCAACCAAAAACATATCAGCTTGAAGCTGAGCAATGATTAAAAATACAATTATAATCATTAAGAAAGGAACAAAACAGAAGTCAAAATTACCTCACTGCATAAATCTAGGTGGATTCAGATTTTGTCTCAATTATAATAAAGACATTCCTGCCTCAAAGAAAGGATACAGAAGAACAAAAATAGTGCAGGGACAAAGCACAAAATGTTCATAATTACAGAAGAGCTTACATATGAAGAAGGATTGAATAAACTAAAATCCTTCAATAAGAAAAAATAGAGATACATGGGATTATTATATCTGTATGTATCTGTATGTGTAAAAGAATGAAAAGCCCTAGAGGCTAAAGATGTGTTGTTTTAAAAGTAAGACTAAAAAAAGTTTTTGAACTTTTAAGTTAAAATAACCCACCACACAATGAGGGGGGAAAAAAAAGTTTTTATTTGTTTTGTTTTTGTTTTTTTTTTCTTAAGAGAGGGACTTTATATTCACTTTTCATGCCTTCAGGACACCAATAGACTTTGTAACCTCTTTTGCTGTCTAGAATTTTGGCAGTCTGTACTCTAGATCAGCTCCAGTATGGTGCTGCTGTAACCTTAGGTCAGACTGCTGGGAAAAGGGTTGTGTGAGAAGCATTAATTGCATTCCCCCATCTTTCATTTCAGAATTGGATTTAAGTTCACA
Source organism: Poecile atricapillus (assembly GCF_030490865.1). NCBI lineage: Eukaryota > Metazoa > Chordata > Aves > Passeriformes > Paridae > Poecile > Poecile atricapillus. The sequence continues at coordinate 57,859,473 of NC_081249.1, read as the reverse complement.
GCCTTGCCCTTGCCTGATCTATATTGCAGGTGTACCTGTGCTTGGCTACATGTCTTGCTAACACTGACCTGCTAACTTGACTGGCTGCCTTGATTACTGCCCTGCTTTAACCAAGGCTTTTTCATCAGTTTGGGCTTGTTGAAACTCCTTATTGTCAACTTTTCTGAGCAGCCACTTCAGGATTGCCTTTCTGTTCCCCTCAGCTCTTTGCCCACACACAGAAAAAATGTCACAGGACACCTTGGAGAGTAAAAGAAGACCCATGCCACTGTTTATGACAGAGGATTAATCTTTATACCACTTTGTATAAACATTGGAATGCTTTCTGTAGATGGCTGGGGCCAAACCATCTCATGGTCAAGGTATACAAACCTTTGTCTAATTAGTAAATACTCTTTATTTATGTTTTCTGTTTATATATTTCATTTTGGTAAAAAGTGGTTTGGTATTCTCAACGGCAGTATTTCTTGATGGCATTTAGTGAAGTTCTACAACTTTATTGCTTTTTGTCATATGGTTTCACCGAGACTCTTCTATGTTCTAATGCAATTTAATGAAACAGACTCATGTTCTGACGAGGAAGATAACTATAAATGACTTTTAAATAGGTCTTCAGTAACAAAAAAACAACCAAACAACCAACCAAACAAATGAAAAAAAAAAAAAAAAAAAGAGAGAAGAAAAACCCCAAAAGATGAAAGCACTACAAGTGATCATTTTTTGGGGGAAAAATGGTTGGGATTTTTTTGAGAAAAACTCTAAACTCTGGGGACAAATGCAAAAAAAAGTTAGGGAAAAACACACATACCCTTTGGTAACTGCAATCACAAGTTTGTTAACAGGAAAATCATATACTGTGATATCCAATGTTTTATGCATTCTGGAGAAAATGTCTGTCTTTAAACAAATAGAGGTTTACATATGAAAAACTTTTTTCTGAAATTATGGCAATGAAAAAACTATTTTTAAATGTTTCATTTTTCATAATTTAATTTTTTCCAAAACAAGGAAAACAGCATTGCTTGACTGAGCTTTTTTTGACTAGCTGTAGGGTTTTATTAAAAAGATAAGTAATATTGACCCTTACATTATAAATGAGTAAATACATAAATTTGAGATCAAGCAATAAACATGATAATCATACAGAATAATCACACAGTGTTGCACTTGCCATTAAAAATATTTCCCAACATATGACTGTTAATGACAGCAGTTGTTAGAGAGCATGCTTACCTCTCTTCTAAATTTAGATTTTTGAAAAACACAAATGACAACAAATCCTACACTATTATTCTATAACTAACAGTAGTCCTTGTCTTTTAAAAAATGCCTGTTTATTAGTTTCTAACAAATATCTGCCTGAAGAATGGGCTAAGAGTAGTATAATAACAGTATCTCTGTGGAAAACATGGTTTAGTGATCCTTTGCAAAAGAGAAGGTTTCTCATATGAAGTGTTTCCGTGGGAGAGAGTTGTTGAGTTGCTTAAAAAAATTCTACCTACGTGTTTTAACTTAAAATGACTGTTTCACATTACTGTTGATAGAATAACACAGAGGTTAATATTGAGAACTGCCTGTATACACGGCCTTCATTAACACCGTATAATTATACTGAGATTTCTTGAGCTTGACTTGTCAGATAAGATCTTATCTAGATGAATGGTTTTTCTTGCTTTGAATGCTTGAATGAATCTGAGAGTCATTTGGCACTTGGCAGCCTACATTATGACATGTTATCAGCCAAGTAGTGAAAAGAAAAAATTAATTATTTTAAAGAAGAAATACATGATAGAAATATTTTAAAATGTAACAATAGATGTGTTTGCTCTAAGGAGAGGAAAAAAAAATGACAAAGCAGAGACAAGTCCAGTGAAGAAGAACATCTTTCTTCAGAAACTTGCAACAAGGTTACCTATCAGTGAACACAGCTGTCAACTATCAATCCCCAGCTGAAACATTATTTGGAGAACGAAAGCTAAAGCAATTCATGAAATGTTTCATTGTCCTCTTCCCCATAAATTAATGCAACCATTTTTGCTGTTATTGTCCTTGTCTTCAGGGTGTTTCTTGACATACTTTCTTTCAAGGGTAGTCAGAAGACAAATTGCATGTTGAGATAAAATGCTGGAATGCTTTCTTTTTTCCTATTTCACTTTAATTTCACTCATTCTGTGGCTATGTCATTGATTTGGCTACCTGATTTTGGGAAGTCTTAGCACAGCATAGAAATTCAGCTGTTGTTTCATAAGAAGACTCAAAAAATTAACAGATGTTTGGCTACTGTTTATAGAAGAATTACATTTAAATTTAGTTCAGCAACAGTGGGATAAGCGGCTGCCCTAATGTATAAAGACACATAACAGAAATCTGAAGGATTCATGTGGTGATTGGCTGTAGGTACCTTTTAAAAATATTACCTTGTCTACTCTTTATACTCTCTGGAATATAAAACAGGTAAAGCTGTCAATTTGTTGTTGTAGATCTTTTTTCAGTAATTGTACTTACCTCAGGGAATCATGGACTCACAGAATGCTTAGGGTTGGAAGGCACCTCTCAAGATCCTCTAGTCCAGCTCCCCTACTGAGGCAGATTCAGCCAGAGCGAGTTGCCCAGGTTGGCCATCAGGCAGTTTTGAACACTTTCAGAAAGGACTACTTATTATACATGCAGTCATCTCTCAGCATTTTTATACCTATGTAACTTTATGATTTTTCTCTGCTTGACATTAATGCAGACTAAAATACAATATTAATTAAAACCAGAATTGTTCCTCCTAAATAAGTCTATCTGACCACTCTGACTACTTCTAAAACAAGAAAACACGATGATCTATAACATTCTTTGTGAGTACAGATGATTTTTTTGTCTGAATCTAAACCTTAAAGAACATAAATACTACAATGAACAGTTAGATTTCTTCCAGGCTTGTGGTCACTTCAAACTACTGGGATCCTATATGTGGTCATGATCCCTACTTTTGGAATCTGTGGGCTAGACACAATCTGAAAGGACTCTTAGAAAAAAAAACAAAAGCAAAAACAAAACCACACACACAGAAAAAACAAACCTGAAAAAACCCAACAAAACTACAAAAAAAACCAAAAAACAAAACTGCAAACAATGACGATATGCATTTCCACAATTATTTGATGAGGAGCAATTTATGCTGCCAGAAACTCTTTCTTTAGATGCCAGGACTACAGTAAGCTAAAATAAATATTTCTACCACCTGATATTGGTGCTTGTTGTAAACCTTTAGAAACATTTAAAGGAGCAAATTTTAAAGTATGAACAATCTCAATTTTCCTATTTATTCCATGTACAAAAAATGTAATGAAATATCTTTCTCTGTACCCTCTCTCAGTCTTCATTGAATGTCATATTTTTAGGACAAGGACTCCTGTCTTACCAAAGAGTCTATCCCAAAACGAGAAAAAAAAAAGAAATTTGTTGAGAATTTTAAGTGCTGCAATAATGTGAATTATGTAAATATTTTATGGCATTAAAGCCTTAAGTAGTAAACAGATATATTTTCAGTGCTAACATTCTGTAATTTGTGTCCAATGAGGACTTGCCCGTATAAAACTCTTATCTCCAAACCTATAACTACAATAAAATAATTAGAAATGCAATTTGATAATCTGTCAACATACAGTTATTTCAAAATTGAAAATAACATAAATGCTTTCTACCATTATTATTTAGCCCCTAGGTTAATTGCTTATGAATGATAGACTAAGCTTCTAGACCTTATCCTCCTGAGAGGATACTAATGCCCTTTTGTCCTTTAATTTATTACACTGTTTCTTTTGGTTTTAAAGAGACAAATACTACAAGAGAAAATAATATTTTAATTTTTGTGTCCCCTAAGTCTGTGTGAAACCTGTGTACAAAGTCAGACTGATTATCAAAGAGAAAGACTGAAGATGTTCATTGGACCTTTTCTTCCTTTTTCTGTATCCACAAAAAACAATGTCAAAAATTGTTTTTCTCTTTCTCTTCATTTCTTCAGACCTTCCAACCTAGATCAAATTACTAGACTGAAGTATTTTCCTCATTTTTCAGGCGTTTTGCAAAGTGACTTTAAAATTGCATTGAAAATTTTTTTCTGTCTTATAATGTGTTCTTATTTTACAGTAACTGATCTAGATTATACACCAAACTGTTGAAGGAGGTGACAGATACTTCGAGTCCTAAACTGCATTTTGTAGCAATGCAATGTGAGACTCCTAAGAGAAATTATGGACCTATAGCAAAGCTGCTGTAAGTGATTTTCCATATACACCTGATAAATTCTGTTTTCATACTCTCATCAGTGCTGCTTTCAAGTCCTTGCTGTCTCTTGTTTTCACCTATTGCTGTGTTAGCAGACTGGTGATGGGCAGTGAATGACTGCAGTGAGCACTGGCAACCAGTGCATCTTTGCAGAGGGATAATATCCAGTGTGGGGATAGGCTAGAATAAAATGTTTGCAACAGGACTTTGCACCAGAAAATAGATTCTTTTCTACACTAAAATCCACTTGGGGCATTTAATCAGATTATTTCTGTATCATATCTAGATTAGCTAAATCTGGCTAACTAGGTTTTTGAAGATTTGGACAACTTCCAGGCATTAAATGCAAATTTTCCTCATTTCTCATTATGATAAAAAGTCTATTCAGTTTGGGAATCTACTCTCTAAACACACTTTTTGATGCATGGTTAAGACAGTTTTATGATTCAGTAACACTGAAACAGGCAAATTAATAGGACCTTTAGAGATTTGTTAATCAAACTTTTGAATTGTAGATAGTTAATAGTCCTTAGCCATACCTGACATTTAAAGTGTATAACACTGTACAAACATTGAATAATTATAGTCTCAGCTTCTTCAGGTGTTAGAAAAATAATTTTAGCATTAATGTGCAGACAAGGAAACTGAGGCAAGTGCAGCTTCCCAGTTTTGGAATATCCTACTGATTGGAAAGAGATGATATGACTATCCACACAGCTTTGATCTGGGCATTTACAGAAAACGTTAAGGAAACATTGGGCAAGGTGATACTATTCTACCATTTTTCACAGTATGCAATGCAATCTGTTATTGAAAGTCCTCCTATTAGTCATAAGAAGGAATTGCTCAACAATAATTTCTATTGCCAGTGAGGAGATGCAGGCTCAAAGGAAAACCTCATTCATCCACTTTGGATGGGAGGTAAAGAGGGATTTTGGAGCATGCATTGTAAAACTCGAAAGTCTATGTCATTCCTAGGGTGAGCTTTATGGGTTCTTTTGTTATTTGTGGTTTTATAGGAGTGTTTTGAAACAAGAAAGTGCATAAACATACTGACAGAGGAAAATCTCAGAGGATATATTTTGACTGTATAGTAGAAACTCCTGTACTGAGTTCAAGGCTGCAATACTTGTTTTTATTTCTGTCTTTCCTTTTACATACTCTATTTTCAGAGTTTTTCTATCTTATACAGACTTAAAAGTTAGGACCATTTCTGTTGGAGTCTGAAATACAGACTGTGGGCCCTTGCTTTTAATGTTTAGTTCTGGGATTCAAGAGAACACTGAATTTCATATAATATGAAATTCATGAGCATGTTTTCATAGTGATACATGAAAACAAATGTTAAAGTTAGATAAGAAAGGTAGGTGTGTAGATTAGAAAGTTTCTTAAATCACTGGGTGAAAAAGTAGTTTAGAGAACAGGAGACAATATGGAGGATTTAGGGTGTTGTCCCTTGTCCTTCTTCTTTCTTCTTCATGTTCTTCTCCTAGAGGTTTTTGGGTAATAGTTAGTGATTGGATAGAAAATGCCGCAGTGCATCACAGAGGTGATGGGTCATTGGGTCATTAAGAAAAATAATATACGTGTCTATTGTTAATTGGATAAAAATAAGTATAAAGATAAAAGAACTGAGTAGTTCAGGGCCATTTTGTGTATCAGGCATGAAGTGTGCCACAAGGCCTTGTTTGTACCATCAGAAGAAAAAAATGTACCAGATTGCAAAGATAAACCTTGTAACCAGCCTGGAGAGACCTGTTAAGTTTTGTAAGGATCCTACAATAAATACGACAAACAAGATTCTAACGAGCTCGAGAGTTTGCTTCAAATAATTAAGGACTGAGATAAGTGGAACTCCCCACGAGGGAGGATCCCGGGAGAATTCAGCCCAGAGGAGGCTGGGGAATTAGAAAAGAACTGTATCTACAGAGAATTCAGCCCAGAGGAGGCTGGGGAACTATAGAAAGCTGTATTCACAGCGAATTCAGCCCAAAGAAGGCTGGGAGACTAGAGAAAAGTTATATTCATAGAGAATTGAGTCCAAAGGAGGCAAAGAAAAGAGAGACAGAGGTAACAATTTCCTTATGGATGCAAATGAACTGAAAGAAAAACATAAATACATCAAAATTATGCTTTGGTGGGTTCAGTTTTACTTGTCCTTTCCACTCTTTATTTTGTTCACTCCTCCTTTGTTCACCACATATAGGAGCAAATTTTGCAATCTAGTTCTTCTAGGTAACATAGTATGCAACTTATAGAATTTTTTAGAAAAATCTAATATGTGCTTTATTGCCCTATCTAGTGAAAAACAAATTTCCAGATCTAGGAATGAATTACCAAAAAACATTTCCTCATTTAACAAATCCATTTATTATTTTCTACAGCGAATTTCAGGTAATATTTTTTTTATAATATAACACTTCTAGAAATATTGTTTTTTGTCATTTAATACAATAACTAGATGTTGTGCCATACTTAAAGAATAGGTCCCCACATATCTCCATAGTGCTCTGGAGATACATTCCATAACTCCCACATCTGCTTATAATTCAAAACTAGAATTGCAACCTAAATCAAGAAACTTATGATTTATTTCATAAATCAATGACAAAACATGGTATCATGGTTTTATCTGAGGTAGTAACTTCTTCTCAGTAGATATTACAGTGTATTGTACAAAACACTTGCTCGCGGTGAGAGACTTCTCCAGGGTCAAGCAATTTATTATAAGAGTAAAGAGAGGGAGAGATCCATGTCTGCCGCCAGCCTCGGTGTCCGTGTGGTCAGGGAGGGGGAGAGAGTGGAGTGGGGAGAGCAGGAGAGGAGAGGTTAAAGAGAGAGAGGGAGGAATCAAGAGCATGGGGAGAGAGGGGGGGAAGGGAAGAGAGAGGGGAGAAAACAAGAGGGGGAAGAAGAAGAGGAAGAGGAAGAGGAAGAGGAAGAGGAAGAGGAAGAGGAAGAGGAAGAGGAAGAGGAAGAGGAAGAGGAAGAGGAAGAGGAAGAGGAAGAGGAAGAGGAAGAGGAAGAGGAAGAGGAAGAGGAAGAGGAAGAGAGCGAAGTTCCTGTTACAATACAATATATCTTTTTCTATAGTGAATATTCTAATTCCCAGTAACCAATCACTACAAGATACACCCACTAAAGAACTTATTTATACCCTATAAGAGCTACTACATTACCATACAGTGTTACGTTTCAAACTCTAAAAGCTTTCCAAATTCTTCTCTTGCTGATTGACCTTTGGATTCTCTATCAGCAGAAGGACATTGTTTCATCAGCAGGGATTCTCCTTTAGCTGGCTAGGCTATTGTTCTTTGGATATTTATTAACTAGCACTCAGTATCCCATGACTCAAAGCTAGCTCTCATTTCTACTTTGATTCTAGGCTTCATATTTTCAGAATCTTTTGCTGAACAATCATATTCATAAGGTTTCATCCTCCCCAACAACAGTGCTGTGTTTTGGATTCAGAACGAGAATGGTGTTGATAGCACAATGTTGTTTTGGCTTTTTTGTTGTCATGTTTATCCTAAGTCAAGGACTTTTTTGTCTCATGCTCTGCCAGTGAGGAGGGATGCAAAAGAAACTGGGAGGGAGCACAGCTGGGACAGGTGACCTGAACAGACCAAAGGAATTTCACACCTAAGAATGTTGTGCCTGGTATATAAACTGGGGCAAGTTAACCAGAAAGGAAGGTGATCTGGGTTCAGGAAGGGAGGTTGATGTGAGCAAGTTTATTGTACATCACTCCTTTTTCCCTTTTTATATAATTACTATTATAATAAAACATCATTATTGTAATTTATTTTCAATTATTAATCTGTTCTTATCTCAATATACAAGTTTTTCTTTGATTTTCCTCCCCATTCCACTGATGAGAAGAGTGATTTGCATGAGCGGCCCAGTGGTGCTTAATTCCCAGCTGGGCTTAAACCACAACATATGGTTTAGCTATCATCATATCTGACTTAAAATGTCACTCACTTAAAAATGTCCCTGCTTTTTACAAGTTTAGAAGTGCTTTATTAATGGGTCTAACCCCTACAAGAGTGAATGACTGGCATAGGAGTAGCCAGTATGATCTTTCTTATTTATCAAGTTCTTCAAAACAGGAGAGAGGTATTGAATAATTACCATGGATACAAGTCCAAATATTACCACCCAAAACAAGAATTCAAGAATTTTTAATGATACCTATGCTGTATGCAGGATTCATCATCATCATCATCATCATCATCATCATCATCATCATCATCATCATCATCATCACAATAACAACAACATTGAAATTTAAGCTCTGATTTTAAATGTCCTGAAATCCCACATGCACCATGAAGAAATCAAAAGAACCAAATTCTCAATTAGAAAAGACTTAAAAATGGATAGGAAGTTGACATTAAATCTGGAAATGTCATGAGTTATCATCCATTCCCCAGGCCTACTTATTGAAAAACAGAAATTAAATCAAGCGATCCTCCCAATCCTCCAACACCACCAAAATAAAAGCCATCCTAAAGCCTAAAATGCACTGTTACTAGTCTCTTTTATGTTCTTCTAGCAATATAAAAACATCCTAAGTTTCATAAACCAACAAAGAGTGTAAAAATTAAAAGGCATTTTCATCTTAACATTTGCAGAAAATAAATTACTCTGCCCTAATACCGATATTTACATGAAGCATAATTAATACTTTCAGAGAATAGCAAGGAGTCTTATAGAAACTTGGTTAATAACTGTATTAATGTTTTTAATTGGGTGCTTCATTGTTAAAATGAAGAGGCATTAATTAGACATGAGAAATCTGAAACCGGACAAGAGATGTGCTTGGATTCCCAAATTTTTGAGACTTCTGCTGTCAGAAAAGTGAAGTAGATCTTATAATGGGGTATGCAGAGAATTATGAATTACCAGATGGTTTTACACAAAAGCTAGGATGCCATATCTCAGCAGCATATGATGCAGGCAACAAGACACATAGAATTTAATCTTTGGCCAAATAAACTTTATTAAAAAAAATTTAGTTAACTAATTATATCAGATACCTGTGTCAATTAAACTCTGGAATTGTTTTTTATTGTTATAACTGTTAGAAGATGGGAATCCTAAGAGGCAGGACACAGACACTAGAATGAAATATCTGTGAAATTTGTAACCTGAATTTATGGAATCAGTTCACCGTGAAAAAGGTGCAAAAGATTGGAACTAGGTAGTCAACAGATTATATTAAGAAGACATCAAGTATGAAGTCCTACTCTAGAGGAAATTTTTGTCTCATCTGTCATGAGCACTCAGGCAATCTGGGCATTTCATTGTTCTAGGACTAGCTGGAGGTGCTCCTTCTAATATGCAGTAGACAAGTGATTAAAGCACTCAGTGATGATGTGTACAGGCAAATTAAGTATTTAGTAGGATAAAGAGTTGGATGGTAACTATCTTCAATGTCTGTTCATCAGCACACTCACACATAGTATGTGACAAGTTTCTGTCAAAGATACGTGTTTCTGAAAAAAAATGAACATTTTTCAAAGGTTTAGCACGAATCAATCCACATTAAATCACAAGCTGTCTGGTGAGCTAGGTGGTCCCTTTAGAAAGAGCAGGAGTAGAGAAAGATCCCAGCTCACAAAGACAAATGAAAGGGACTGGAAGTGGAAAGCCTCCACGAATAAGTAGGTGCTTGGTAGAATTCCTTTAAAACCAGCTGTGAAAGTTACAGGCATGGTAAAATGGAAACAGATAATATTTTTGGACCATGTACATATTATTTTTTAGGATAGATTATTAATTTGATGCTTTAATCAGAATGTATAACAAATACTTAGAAACCATAGATGCTATTTTTTACAATTATTTGTTTCAATGGCATACTCTGCCATGAATAACCTTTCCTTCACACCAATAAAAGCAGTCAATATTTTCCTTAAATTGTGTATTTGAGCTCAATCAGAGCTCACTCAGTAAGCAGTTTAGAATTGTCTTTCTAAATAGTCTGCTGTTAGTCTCAATTACCTCAAGTTTGAGGATATTAAAAAAAAGAGAAAAAGAGAAAAGAGAAACAGATATATTTCAAACAGATATATTTCATTCCTTTTGAATCCTTTTATGATGTTTACATATTCTGATAGCGCAGCATGACTCCCGCAGTACATGCAGGAATCAGCTGTGGATACATCTAGCAGCAAATGCTCCTGGTCTCCAGTTCCCATATCAGTCCTACTGCATTGTGAAGATGTCAGCTGGAAGAAATTTGAGGGGTGATATTTTGCCACAAATCTGAAATCATTAGTGCTTTTATATTTGTACTGCAGCAATTACCTTTGTGGGCAGCACTTCACTGCTACAGCAATCAGCTCCAAAAGATACTTCTACTTATCTGTACAGTAAAGCATAAGACAGCTTTAGCTTTATCCAGGGACGTAGAAATTAATATTGACATAGGACATATTTTCTACCCTTGAACAATAGAGAAACTGAAGAATAGATTCTGATCATTGGCTTCACATAGAGGTTTAGATCTGCTTCTGGATCTACAGATGTACACATTATACCTGAATATGGGTTAATTGCCATATCCTGCTCTAAGTGTGAGTTTTCTGTCCTAATAAATTGAGAAGATGTATCTATTCTGTGTCTTCTAAGAAAATTTTGTCAATATTTTTCCCTATGGTTCAGTATTGCAACTTATAAATACTGAAGAAAAATTATCTCCAGTATGACTATTAAAAGAATCACAAGAAAATTTAGATATAATATTTTCATAAGTCCCTGACCTGCAATTGAATGCTATAATTTACCAGTGAACTTAAATGTATTGTTTTTAAAATTCTCACTTTGAGTGTATACACAATTTTCTAAAAAAAAAAAAAAAAAAAAAAGTTCTTGAAATGCTACCTCTGATTGATAAATGAAACCAAATATTTTTTACAACATAAATGTTTTCCTGATCAGATTCCATGAACTATATGAATAGGCCAATTCTACTCCCCTCAAGAAGATAAATATTTTATTTTGTAGTTTTTTGTCCCACCAGCCTGGAACCATAAATTACTATACTGGGATAAATAGAAGGGGGATTGAATCAACAGGAAAAGGTTAAGGTATATTTTCAGCTGGAACTGTTATCAGAGAAATGGTATTGTGAGGCTGTACATGAAATTTTTAATGTTAATTATTTTTTTAGACTAAGCAGTTGTGTAGTGCATTTCCAAATATAGTTTTAACTTCTTTTAAAGGGCTTTCTTATAGAAAATATCAGTTGACTGGACCATAATAGCTCTTTTCAATCTATATTCAATTATCTGTTAAAAGCAGCTTGTACATGGCCTGTGTAGCATAGTATACTGTGATCACAGACCTAAAATTACTACTCTAAGTGGATGTCTTACAAGACAATATACATTATGAACTCTTTTTTAGAAAATAAATAGATGGTAGAGCCATCCCACAGCAAGATCTACTCATGTTTGCAGGTAACAAATTATAATTCTCTTATGAATTTTTATCTTTCTTGTTGGCTTTGTAACCTAGCTACAATTACCTAATATGGCATAAATGACACACACAAGTCAGAAATACTTACTCAGATGATAGAGAACTTAAAATTAAAATTGTTAGAATATTTTGGATTCAGAAATATTTTCCTGAAGTAGAGATTTATATGTTGATGTGGGGCAAAGTAAGTGAAAATATTTTGCCACATGCAGGTACAGTAGTAGTCCACCTCTTGCTTTCAGCACAGTCATAGGATGGTAAAGAGGAAAGGGGTGTTTATGTTCAGAGGTTTATACATGAATATGTGTGTCGTCTACACCAATAGAATCAATATTGTGACTGTCCCCTGCTGAGAAAATCATCTGTATTAAAATGCAGGGAGGTAAAGAAATCAAATATAAACACAACAGAAATATTTAGAAAGAGAAAGCTTATTGCTGGAAGCAAAAATGTTAAAGTATATTAAGGGTCTCTAGATTATAAGTAATGGAAGTTCTTTTCTGATGAACTATTCAAATCTTTAAGGAGCAATTGACACCACCAGTCATAAGGTTGTTTCAGTGTTATTACTGTCAGTGTTATTACATGCCCATGTAGTGGGCATGGTGTTCAAGGATCTTGTTTCTTTTCATAAAACATAACACTCCTGGGTAACTGGTCTCATTTAGATTCAGGTATGATGAGAAACAATTGTATAATAGTGCCTTACTGTTTTTCTAGCTTGATTTATTACTTCCACAGGAAAATGAAATGTAGGCTCTTTTTTTTCCTCCCATGCTAACAAGCTGTGTAAGCTAAAGTGAGCAGGGGAATGCAGTAGTCTGCGCTATGATTTGTCTGCTCTATTCTTTCATGGCTACAGACCTTGCCTTGCAGCAGACTTTGTTCTTCCTGGGAGACCTTATATGAGGCAGCGTGCTTTAAGGCTGCCTACAGGGTGGCTGTGACTGGGGGTTGTGACTGTTAATAAAATGTTCACTCTAGCCTTACCTCTCAGGTTTTTTGGTAGCAAAAGTAAATGGGTAGAAGTAGCTCTCTATAGGAGGTTAGGGGTTTTTTCAATGGAAAAAAGAGGAAATTTCTTCTTTCAACTGAAAAGGAATTAATGTGGTATTTTTAAACTGTGTCTTTATCAGCAAGCAATCAAAGATTTTAGCAGAAGGAAAAAAGATGAAAAAATTAAAAAAAAAAAACCACAAAAATACCCAACAAAGTAATTTCCAGCAACTCAAGGCCAAGGAAGAAAAAAATGAAAGTGTGATGCTGAAAATATTAGTCTGGATGCATGTAAGTAACCAAGATGACCTTATTATTTTGAGAAGACTTAAAATTATAAACGATGGAAGTTAAGTGATAAAAAAGTGAACAGCCTATAAGTATTAGGAGGTGTTTAATTTTATATTTTTAATTATAGCACCTCAAAGGTCCTTTATTTCATAATTTTTAACATGTGAAATTGATGATCAATGACAAGGTCTTCAGAGAAGTAACCGCAAAAAAGTATGAAGAGCTTCCCTGTCACTGCAAATATTTAGACACTATCTTTGAACTTTTGGTATTTCAGAGATGTCTCAATGCCAACAAGTTTTGACCACTCTCATGTCATGATTGTTGTAGTAAGAACTTCTTTTTAGCATTTCTGAGTTTGTTTCCCTGTGTTTATTTCCCTAGGTGGCTCTTTCCATTCTCTGGGCTTTTTCCCCCCTCTTCTCCATTCCCTTTCTCTCTTGGCTTCTGACCTAAGACTGAAATCAATTGTTTCCTGCAGCATATGGCACAGGCACACTGAGATGAAACAGTTTATCCACCCCTGACCAAACTCAAGAGAACCAGGAAGAGAAAGACACCTGCCAAATTCATCCAGATGGTATCCCAGACCGGGGAAGCAGGCCAGGGCCCAGAGCTGCACCTATTATGCCAACCTGCCTGCTCAAGACCTGCAGATATACCTGACCTGCAGTGAACCCAGTGGAGAGCAAGCAGAAAGTTAATTTTCCAAATCTTCTCATTCTGGCTTTCAAGTGTTTAATTTTTTAAACAAAAAAAGCTCTCAGAATAACAGTTATAATGTATAATGGAGAAATTTTATTCTATTAGTGGAAAAAGAATTTAGTGACGTAAGAGAAATTGAGGTCCATTCTCTATAAAAAGCACAGTGTTCCTTACAAGCATGGTGTGTATGCATTTTTTCAATATCTACACCTGTTTAAATACTTTTATTTTATTTATTTTATTTTATTTTATTTTATTTTATTTTATTTTATTTTATTTTATTTTATTTTATTTTATTTTATTTTATTTTATTTTATTTTATTTTATTTTATTTTATTTTATTTATTTATTTAATTTTCTGAAAGACAGAGATAATGCTTTTGCTATGTTGGGTCCACCGGGTTCATCAAATAACAGTTTATTCAGTAATTAACTTATTTCCTTTCTTTTTTTTCTTCCTGGTAGAGATTAGTAGGAGGTGAAGGTGGTAAAAAATGTCATTTTTTTAGTGTACATGTTAAGAAATGATCTGGAAGTTAATGGATCTGGAGAGCTTGAGAGTTCACATTTGACCTGCTTATAGTTATTGGTTCAGGCCTTTTGCAGTCATGTAGCTTTTGAAATTCAATAGTTATTCTCAGTTTCTAGTAGAGTCAGCATCTAGTTTTTCACCTACCAATTTAATCATAGGTGTTGGGAGTCTGGATCCATAAAGAGACTTAAGTATCACAATGCTGACTATTGCTGAAAATCTAACTTTCAGCCGTCCCACTAAATAGTGGAATCCACAGCCCCAAGTCAGTTCTCAAGATTCTCTATGCAATGCATAGAGAGAATTGGGCACATAAAAATTTGCTTTAAATAAACCAGAATTTTTAGCAGGAGATTGTTTTATTCGCCTTTTGTGAAATATGAAGGCCAACATATTGTGTATATGTGTCCTTATTCTTTTCATACTTTGACATCTTCCTTTACTCAGATATTTATCTTCAGTTTTCATCTTACATTAGTTCATGCACAATTATTCTTAGCCTTACCTGAGATCAAATCTGAGAAAAAAGAAGAATTGGATGTAAAGAAAAGTGAATCTTTTTGACAACTAGAAAAATGTAGTGGCCAAGTGTCTACTTGTCTACTCGACTTGGTTGTGAGGTATGTAGTCTAAATCACCTTATTACTTGCTTCATTCCTGGACTCATCTGAAGTTTTTCCAATACATGAAATATTATATCATGTCACTGTGAAAATAGCAAGAATTATCTGGTGACCAGGACATTGTCTTCTGAATCTCAAGTTCTATTAGTTGCTTCAGTAAACAGTTAATTTTATGCACTATAGCATGACTTCAAATGAACAAAAAAGGACTGATGTTTAAATAAACTTAGTTCTTCAAACTAAGAGAAAATCTTAGGATACCCAAGAAAAATAAAATGAAAGGTGGGACCAATGAATTGTGGAAATTAAAAAAAAAAAAAAAAGTGTTACAGTAAACAGTTTTGAAAAGAGATAGTGCTCTTTGCACAGGGATAAGTAAGATTAAGAGGTCAGAGCATTTAAATACCTTTTGCAGAACAGACACAGAGGAAGATAATTGCACTGGAAGCTGAAGACAGATACAATTGTTACTAGAGATGTGTGTCTATTAATGAGAAAGTGTGCAAAGAAGCATGGCACAGAGAACACACCTCATTCAATAATTAGAACACAACAGGAAGCCATTGATGGACCTCAAGTAAGTACAAACAAATTGATGAGATTGAGTAAAGAAACTAAACAATCAAAAATTAAATAATTCTCATGTTTGGATCTTTTAGAGTTTCTGAGGAGAGAACAAAAAACAATATTTAAAAAAGGGACAAACTCATTAATTATCAAGCCCTGAATAAGAAACAATGTCTAGCAACAAACACAAAGGAGACAATTTGTGACTCAGAGATCTAAAATTTATTTTATTGTACCTTGTTTGTTCCAAAAGAGCCTTGGTACTTCTGAAGTGTCATTTTAGAGCTTAAGTTATGTAGGAATGATGATGAAAAGCAAAACCTGTCTGACAGAGTTTAGGGTGATTCAGGTATTATCTTCAATAGGACCACACAAAATAATAATCTAAACCTAACCATTGGTATAGGCCACAGTGAGGGCATTCATGATGAAAGCTTGAGGCACATTAGCCCACAAAAGTACATCTCTATTAATTCAAGTACAAGGAGCTGTTCCTGGACTGATGCAGTATACCTGTAAACTTCAATAGGTTGAATATCTCCTACTTGCCTGGGGCAAAGTACTTACCTTTTGTACATGTATACCTTCTGTCTCTATTTATAAACCTGAGCAAAGTCACAGCTCATCTCTAAAGAAAAGGTTCACTTTTGGCTGAAGAAAGGACTACATCTACTTAACTCTTCTCAAGGAGGTCCCTCAATTTTACCAAGCTAGAAGATGGACAGAATAGGCATTATCTGTCAACATTTTAGTGTGAGATAACCTACTGAGATTTTCCAATCTTCCAAAAGATTTTTGTCCATCCTGCTGAAGAAGGCTGGCAGCAAGACTGGCAGTTTGCCATTCAAATTCATCTGAAAGTTAAAGAGGTGATTCCATTTTTCTGCTATACAAAAGCTCTTTATACTTTCAACTTTATACTGTCTTCTGGGACAATCCAGCCCATCCTCAATCTCATAACTTCTTCTGGTTTTTCTTTGATTTTTCATATTAATTTTTTCTCATTATTGTTATATTCCACTTTGAAATTAAGGCATATGCTATCCAGTTTCATTATTTGTTTCTTGTGTTCTGGAAAGATGATTGAAACAAGCAAGAAAACAGAAACAAGGTTATAAATATTTTTTAAAATTTATTTTTAATTTCTGCTGGAAGATAAACCAGATTAGTTCTTTTCCCGATAGCATACAGGACATGAGAGAAGATGGGACCATTCCTAATGAAGACACATCTGCTTCACCACTGATTGAATAGCCTAACAAGATTACTGCTGGAGCCTTTTCTTTCCTTAAAAGTTACTCCACCCAGACTGATAAAAGTATAGACCAGCTTTCCAGCTCTGTGATACATTGCAGATGCCTCATGTTCCTTATAGACAAAACACAGACATGAGCCTGTGTAGTGTTACTGTGATTCAGTGTCATCCACGCAAAAATGTTCTAGGAGAACATCTACAGCTACAAATAGATGTACACTCCTATATATCTGTACCTCTCAAGTGAAACCAAGCAGGAATAATTTCTAAACCATAAAGGAATTATTTTAAGCAATTACATAGTGTCTGTAGCTTTCATCCAGTACAAATATTTTTTTAAAAAATAAAAATATTGAAGTAATTAATGTGTGTGTTATAGGTGCCAGAGTCTTAAAGCACAAAGCATTTCTAAGTTGTCTGAATAACTATTTAATATCTGCTTCTGTTGTCTGGACCATCTGCACAACCACACAATCTTTTTTGTTAAAAAAAGGATTTGCAAGAATTTGAGCTTGCTGAAGACAAAAAATAAACATTTTGCCATTGTTCCTGTAAAGCTGTTAAGAACTTTACAATCTGAAATGCTTTCTAAAGCCAGAAAAGACCTTATCTTCTTTCATGATTCTTCATCCTCTGAGGCTGGTACAGAACAAAGATGAGTCCAAATATATGATTGTTTTTATATTTAAAACCATCTCCAGCAAAGAATGCGTATATTTCACTTGTTAACAAAGGTTAATAAAATAGGCCTATAAAAGCTGAATGAAGTTGTCTGAAGAGAAAAATTTTTCAATATAGCTTTCTTAACTTCCACTACACTTTATGTACAAAGCAGAAAGTTCTTGAGATTCTTCATGCAGTAGATGTAAAAAGATCCATTTTATTTCAAGACATTTAATTATGGTTTGTTTTGACTATTGTAAATAGACACACACCAATGCATGAAAGAACATTTTACTTCAACAAGTAAATTAAAATTGAAGAATAAGCAGCATCAAGATTACTTGGCTGAATGTTGAACCTCAGAGTGCTGCTTTGGCCAATAAGCCCTACCTAATCACTTTATTGGAGGATTGGGGATCAAATATGGTTCACCTATCAAACCACTTTACTGCTGAATTTATATATAAGTGATGGTGCCTGAAGATTAGCCTTGTGTGTCTGACAGAGAATGCAGAGGTATGTTACTAGGTAGGGGAAACAGAATGGGGCTCCCTTCAGCGGGCTTATTCCTGAGATGAGAATTTTCCTGATTTAAATATATCTCAGGAGTGCCTCTGTGTTTCAATTTAGTCAGAAGGGAGGATGGTGCATGAGTTTCAGGATGGTGCACTGAGACTTTTCAGCTTTAAAGCTGTCATGTTGTGGGAGCCTGCAGAGGCCCTACAGATAAAGCTATGTAAGGCTGACATTTGCTGAATACAGTCCTTAATGATCACACTAGATCTCTCTGAAGTCATTTGTGATTTGAAAGCTGTAAAAACACCCTGTTAAGGGAAAAGGTAAAAAGCTGTAATGAAGATAAGAGGCACCCAACAATTCACATTCTGCATTTTTTGGAAGAAAGTTGTTGCTTGTGATCCCAAAGAACTGAGTGTTATGTCAGCTTATCTGGATAATTTTACCAACAAAATAACAGAGCTAGTTTTGCCAATTTAAATTCCATCTCACATTCCATTATATTCTTGATATATAGACAAACACAAAGATGAAGGCCAGTTATTTTGTGAGTCCTCTTTTGTGCTTGGACTGCAGCTGGCTCTATCTTGGGAAAAAAAAGGAAAGGAAGGAGCACAGGAAAAATGGGAAAGTAATGCTTACATCTCCATTTCTAATGCATTTCTAAAAGACAGAATTAGGGCAAAGACACGGGTAAAAACTATTTATGCTCACTGTAGCTGCTGTACAAGAGAATAATTCTTTGGATATCCAAATGAAATTAAAAAAGAATTTGAGGAAGTAATGGGGGGATGTCAGTGTGTTTTTTAAAGAGCTGAAAAAAATATGGGAGTTGCAGGTCTTAACTAAATGGTTCATAGTGAACATTGAACTCTGGCTGCAGACTTTATTAACTGGTGAATCATTTGTGGCACATTTTTGCAGATACATTGTTTCTTTCAACAATGGAACCTATTATGTCAGGAAAAACATCCAAATAGTATTACTCATGATTTTATTTGCTTCTCTTCATTTTAAGCATTTCTTATTGTTTTCTTGCCCTATGCCCTTCCAGAGTGTTGTGCTGAGACAAATAGGTACATTTCCTTTCAAGTATGTTTTTCCTTCCTTTTGTTTCTTTTTGTCTGCCTGAGAGCTGCAAAAGAGACAAGTTGTATTTGGGCACAGAGCAATAATAAAACCATTGTACTGTTAGATGTAGTAGCACTAAAGGACATGATGCTATTTAATATTTGTGATACTGGCAACCATAGTCTAGGAAACACAATTCTAAATTTTTAGCTCAGTATAAAATTGCAAAAATTAAAATTGAAAAAATGGGATAATCTCATCATCTGACACAAAGATGTATTGAAATTATGCATGCCATATGTCTTAATGACACTAAAAGTAAAATGTTTCAAAGAAATTTTTATGTAACAATATATCTTTCATTGTCATATCACCATCTCAGCAACATTATCAGTGAAATTTAGTTCATATCAGCTCTTTTAGATGCCAGATTTAGCTTCACTCTTCAATATAGGGGAAAATTGCATTTTCTATCTCACCTGTCCATAAATACCTGCAATTCTCTGGGCTTCCTTCTCTACTGTAACTACTGAAAATGCCACTTCACTGCCTACTGATTTCTATACAGGTGAGTTTAAACAAAACAATATCAACACTTTCTTTCAGATCATCACAGCATTTCTGAAGTGAGTACCACAAAGAATGTATTTGTTTGAAACACTGAGAATATTCTAGCAAGTTCAACCAAGAGTCCTTTTGGAGGAAAGTAAACAGGTCTCCATTCCAGTCAGTTTCCAAATGTACACCAGAGATTTATAAGGATCTGAACCACCTGCTCCACACTGTCATGAGTTTTGTCAACACATACATGTCCTATTAGAAGTATAAGTATTGTCACATGTACTATTGCCCACAACCTCTCAACTGTTTAATTAATGAACCTTATTAATTTATTCACAATTCCTTTCACTCAATTTCTTTTCATGCATTTGTAGTTTAGTGATATCTTGCACATTTTGTCTCACTCTGTTTTATTGTTACCCCTTTATTAGTGCTGTCTTTACAAAGATTTGATGTGATCATAGATGAGTTCCTGAGGAAGTGAGAGAGCTCATTCTTGAGGAAATGACAGCATCAAAATTCATGCATCAGTATGATAACCTTGTGCAAGTATCTAACTGCCCATGGGTAGGCAAAAAATGCCTCAACCTCAGAAGATGAAGACCCTGTTTATGCAGGCTTAGTAGATGCACCACACTTTGGGTGCCATGCAGAAGATGTTCATTGATTACAAGCTCTTGAACTGACCTTCGTGGTGGAGGGTACCACCATCACTGCTGCCTGACTGCATGCTCACACCTGGGGTCTTGGGATCTCCATATAGGGAAGTTTAGGAACCAATCTAGCACAGTTTATTGTTATTTCTCATTGAGGACAAAAGCACATCTACAGATACCTTTCCTGCTTGGTCCCTGCAACAGATTGTATCAGGAACCCTCTGTGTGCACCCCCTAGTTTTCAGCCTGAAAAGAAATTGTGGTGCTCTTCTGTACCTGTCATTGTTACATGTGCAGTGGGAGGGAGGAATGACAGCCCTGGTGTTAGAGCTGCAGAGAGATGACACATAGCACTGAATCATAAAGGCTGTTTTGTCTTTAAAAGCTGTTCTGAGGCTCTGAGCTGTGTGGGAATCTTCTGCTTGGAATTTAGGTATGTCAAAAAACACCTGCCCAGCCTGTGCCCTGTGTGAATCTAATTCATCCCCAGTACTAGGCAAGCCATAGAAGTGCATTCACCAGAGTCCTCTAAAGACCTATACACATGGTTTCATGTCTTTTTCAAAAACAGTAGGTTATGAGCTGATGATGTGATCAAAGGGGCACAAATGGAATGCTTTTCTGTCTTATGGCCTTTTGATTCTCAGCCTACAAACTAGAATGACAAACAGGAGAGAAGGTATTTTCATTCAGGGTACAGAGCAGTCAATGGCAGAGTTAATATTTGCTGTTTGTA
Source organism: Poecile atricapillus (assembly GCF_030490865.1). Lineage (NCBI taxonomy): Eukaryota > Metazoa > Chordata > Aves > Passeriformes > Paridae > Poecile > Poecile atricapillus. The sequence goes on along the minus strand of NC_081249.1, from coordinate 57,838,535 downwards.
ATACTCCCCTTCCCCATCCCTTGCTCTTTTTATTTTCATCATTCACAGGATACTCCAGCCCTTGGTGGGCTATTGAGAGTAAGCAGTGGCAGAGAAAACTTGTTCCTGTGACTTGACTGGGTCATGAATTTCCCTTCATGAAGTTTTAAGCAGCCACTTCAAGCTCAAGGTGGCTAAAGGCTTGCAGGACAGGCAGCAGGTGCAGGTTTTATCTCTTGTTTTAGTAGACAGTCTGCAGGTAAAGGCTCAGCTGTGAGTTGTGAAAGTCTTTGTGATCAGATGAGGAGGAAGGCATGTTTTGCCATACTTGAAGACACACTATCCTTTCTAAAGGTACATGGTTTCACTGAATGCTCTATTTTAACTTGGTTTGAAATCAGAAACAATAAACCTCACTCTCAGTAAGAATTCCAGGCTGTTAACTCTGAAAAACCAGCATTACAGTGTTTTGCACGGTCTTGATGACACACATCACAAGCAATTTCAGTGAAAGGAGTAGAGTCATAGAAAATAGAGACTGGGTTACCCTGCTAACTCAGAACAAGAGGGTCTTTTTGTTTGTTTGTTTTTGTTGTTGTTTTTTTTTAAGATTCATGTGTATGTATTCTTATGGAGGAAACCAAACAAGAATTAAGTGATTGCCCTTAGTGTGAGAATTACATGTTTTTATGGAAAGCACTAAATTCATGAAGGCACTTGGAAGATCCTGCTCCACCCTCATATCCCCACCCCTGCTGCTGAATTTGTCATTTAATCCCAACTATCATAGATTTAGTCAACTGAAGGTACACCCCACGCTATTTAGGTTTATCTCTTTCTTCAGGTACAAAATCTGTTATGTGATGTGATTAGCTAACATTTCCCAGTGAACCAGCCAGAACTAAGTATGGTGAATTGTTGTGATGATCCTTTTTAGAGAAAGTACAAAAATTCCCACAAATTTGAGATAAGAATATGCAATTAACCACATTGACACATTGACATTATCCACAAATTTATCAGCAGATCATTCAGTAGATTGGTACCACATAATTTAAAATCTATAACTAAAAAAGCCTTCAAATTTTTTTGTGTTACCTGCATTATCCAAACAAGAAGTTTTGGAGAATGGCATCTAAACTTTTGACCATTATTTTACCCAAGGTCGTGGATTTCATGACCATAAACTTGTCAGGCCACACTGATCTCTACTATTTCAGTGTTGCAGGACTTCACAAGAGGAAGAGAGAAAGAGGCACTTCCTTTTTAACATAGGTGTGATTTTTTGAAATGTTAAGCCATGATAATGAAGTAGTAGTAGCTCACAGTGCCATGAACTCAAACAAGAAGGCCTACAACTGTGACTGCAAAAAGGGCATTACACTTATTCCTGCTGTTCATCCTGTAATACTAAAACAATTGCATGCTGGTATGTTAATTGGAGAAGAACAGGAATAGAAGCAGGCAAAAACATATGCAGGACCAGAAACTAACTCCGTTTCCATTTATGAGATTTTTTTTTGAGCCGGGCTGGTGTGGGCTGATATGCTACTACAATTTGCCTGACACAGAAAATGGGCAGTATGACAGCTGGTAGTGTGGTCAGGGCTGCGGAATACCTTTACATTTCATGGCTTTGTGTCAATTGTAAGATGGAAAAATTAACTAGGAGACAGAACTAAACCATCCTGAAATAAAACCCCAAGACCACATAAACTGTGCTTTAAGGACAAAGTTTCTGTTTCTTCACTCCTTTTGTACCATTAGGAGGTTATTATCTGCTAATGTAGAGCTAGCCAATGAATCCTGGAGGCTGTGTTAAATTTTCTTTTTGGTAAAATTTAAATTTTCTCTCCATAGCCCTGTCTTCAAACCATCTAACTTCACATGGTTCTTTGGACATGAAGAATGATTCCTGTAACACTAGAAAGACATAGCAGTGATTATGTGGAAAAAAACCCACCAGATCAGTAATATTCAAGGAGAGGGCCACTCTCTGAAGGGCAGTGAGAACAACCAGCAGGGAAAAATATAATTAAAGAAATCCTTTCATAGTCTCTTATTTTTTCTTTAGTAAATGGAATGGAAAATACATAATGTTTCTATTCTTAGCCATACCACCAGAGCAGTCCCTAACATTAATAAAACTTATTTACCTTTGTCTAACTGTAGCTTTGATTTTCTATCATCATCATAGTGTTCAAACACTATACAGTTCAATCAGAGCTTTGCAATGAGGAATAAAACAGAACTATACAGAAAAACTATATTTTGTATTATTTCTTGATTGGTAACAAAACCCCAAAAGAGGCCCAAAAAAATGTTAGGAGCCAAATTCTCTTCAACAAATTTTCAGGTCTAAGAATCACAGGTGCATCTAGGAAAGTAAAGAGATGAGATCCAGTCTATATATAGCCCCTCTTGAATAAAACTGCTGTTAGGAATTTGAGATGTTGTCTTTCCCATGATTATTCAGAATGTATTTCTGGTGCAGCTGAGAGTATTATACTAACAAATAAGCAAACCTGAGGAATGAGAACGTAGCAGAGCAGATAACCTTAAAGGTAAATATGAGAACTTGTATTACTTCTAGTGCAAATGCAGATGCAGCTCCCAACACTAATGTGTGATGAGTGACTAATGTCAGCTGAACATGAAAGACTTCAAAGGCAAGAGAAATTCTCTGATCATGAATCCTCACAGGGTACCATATGATCACATAAAAGTATTGGAGTTTCTGCATAGATGACTGGTTGAAGGTCATAAAAATAGATTTATTTATTAAAAAACTTTATGGTGATTTTAAAGCAAAGCTAAAAACATTTTTCTAATAGTGTTATTTTCTGTCCATTAAGTGACAATTTAATAACAGTTGCTTTATGAACAGAAACATGTAGCCTACCAATAGGGGTAGGGAAGACCCACACCATAAAGTAAATTTGTACAGATTTTGAAATACTAATGATAAGAAGAAAATGGTTAAACAACATGCAGAAAATAAGGTCAAATTCTACCAATTGTTTTGATGTGAATCTGGAGTATTTTCATCTGCTCTGTTTAGAATATGATAGAATTAAACACAAAATGAGAAAAAAAAGGGGAGTCCATGGAATAGTAAGACCAAGTCTGGTATTAGCTTGGTATTGGTATAAACCTTGGAATTACTCCATTGAAATTCAAGAAGAAAATCTGAAATTTGGTATATCAGTACAGCAGAGGTCTAAAATTCTAATCTCAATTTTAGATTAATTTTTGACTTGGATCACACAAATGTACTGGGAATAAAGACACAGTAAGAATACTCTTTAAAAATATCCCAAAAGGTAACAGTTCTTGATCTGAATATGTCAATTTAAATTGATTGAATTCATCCTATTAACTTATGTTGAGTATGCAGAGAAAAAGAGTAGAGGAGTGAGATCAGGCTCATTGGTTTTTATCATAATCTTACATGCTGGAGTTAATTGGGAAACAGTAGCAACCATGAGGTAGGCTAGAATAGTATTTTTTTCCTTGGAGGAAGAAGAGAGTAGAAATAAATTTAGTCTGTCATAGATTTGGTTAGGGCTGAAAGAGAAAATCTGAACATCCAGAAAATTGAAAGCTTTCAATGCTTTTAATGACCTTCTGAATATCTATTTTTTCTTAGATATTGCCCTTGACCCTGTGTCCATTTTATTAATTTTGAAATTCTCATTTGCACTAAAAGTATGGTTATTTTATATCTTTATGTCCTCTTACATACTTTTTGTTTATTTCAAGACTCTTTTCACACCAAAATTTTATAGCTACTTCAATTTGTTTCATACAAATATTCTTAAATTGCAAGAAATTTGCTAATCTAGGCAGATTTGCAGAAATTCTCAGCACTTTAGAATATTCCAAATACCCAGATGGATTCTGTGGCTTTGACAAGAAAATTCTTTGTGTTTAGAGCTATGAATACAATTATATTTTTTAATGATACATAACAAATCAACAAAGAAATACTTTTACAATTTAGGATGATGACATGTTGCTCAATTTGTAATTCATTATACTGTGGAAATGAAGTTTTATGATGTCATTAAAATGAATATAAAGTAATAAGAAATCAACATTTATTAGAAAAATAATGATTTGAAAACAGCCTTGCAATATGAAAAATAAATAAACCTATCATTTATATATCAGTACAGTAACAATAAAATGCAATGTCTGAGAAAAATGCAACACAATGAAAAGAAAAAGGCCCTGTAATCATGTCCTTAATTATAGAAGAATTGTAACAGCTCCAATTTTCCTAAACTCATTTTAAAATCCACTTGCAGGTTTTAATTCATACAAAATGATTTGATACTTGAAGTATATATAGTATATGTTAGTATTTGCTTGCCATTCAGTGTTGCGTTTAAATACTAGTCTATAAAAGAGAACTGAGGATAAATTCAAGCTGTTCACTTGGTGCCTGTCAGGTTTTGTGAGTATTATCTATCTAAACATTTTGAATGGAGTACTGAGAATACAACACACAATTCTGTGATGCTTCCTCACACATGGAAACAATTTGTTCCTCTACAAATTCTACTAGTTCCAGAGAGGCTTTTCATGAAATGTGTATTTGAGATTGGGAAAAAATTTAAAAAACAGAGTTACTGAGTACCCCAAGTGCAGATTAAAGAGGCAGTTCCAATGACTAGAGAACTAAACCAATATATATTCTTAGAGAAATTCTGGTAAATTGAAACACTTTTATTTTTTTCCTCTTCTTTTTTTCCTTCCTCCCCGAATGTACCCTATCAGAGGCTCATATGTCATACAGCTAATTACATAATGTAGATATGATTTTCAAATTAAACTGAGATTTTCATTAATTATCATAATAAAATAGAAAATATATTTTTTTCTCTTTGAAATCTTAAAGGAAATATTAACAGAGGGATTACTTTCCAGAAATATGTAACAAAATTTAGGTGTCTTACACAGCTCTCTGTTTGAAGAGTGGCTATTTAATACTTTAAGAAATACAGACAGTGATGTCTGGAGGGCAGTTTTTCTAACCAGTTGCCTACTTGGGGGGAAATGTAAAACTGCTTTGACTCCATTAATTGCATGGATTAGTTCCTCCAGCTGGGATCAAATTTCTTATACACATGAATTTTGGGTTTCATCTCATCTTCCACCCTTTACATTTTGTTGTATAAATAGGCTCCTTTATTGCACAAACTAAAAGTTTGAAATAAGAGTATCAGTAAAACAAAACATTACTTTTGTCTTCTCCCCCACCCCCAGATCTAGATTTCCTCGATATTGCTAGTGAGATCCCTGAACTGGGATACTTCCTCTGATCGGCAATAGCAGAACCATTTCATGTGACTCTCATGTAATACTGTTCTCAGGGGACTGTTTTGCATACAGTAAAAGAATTGGCAGTTATTGTATCCTATTATTATGAGTCATTAATCTGACATTTCTGACAGTTAAAAGTTCTAGTCTTCATATCTCATTGAATAGTTGGAATCTGTGCCTCTTGGAATTCTTTCTCACTATGTAAATTAAAGGATTTTGGGCTTCATGTTGAGGTCAGTAAAGACAAATACTACAAAGAAGAATAAGATGGAGAAACCTAAATAATGTACCCAGTTGTGTAGCCCCTTAGATATAATAATTAATGTTTTAGTATACTGAGATAAGTGTGAATAAATGATAAGTTTTATTTAACATAGTGAGCTGAGAGAAAGGTCGGGAGTTTGAGAAAAAATATCAGGACTCTAAAGAGAGGAGTAGGAGAATTGATGAATAATCAAATTAGTCTCTGAAAAGAGATATGTGGTGAGTAATCTTGCATTTCAATTTTTCTGCTGTGCTAGGACATTAGGGCTGTCTTTCAGACCCAAGAAAATTGCCCCCAATGGTAGTGGAAAAGATAATGTAAAATATATATAAATACTAGAGCAATAATTGAAAACCATACAGTTTTATGACCATTTCAAGGTCAGAGAAAGACTAAGGAATAGGCTAATCTTTTTACTGCCTCTTTCTTCTCTCTGATGCATAGACAGCCACGTGTGGAGTACTCTGAGCACACTACTTCAGATTCTGCTCTACAGATGGCAGGGCAGAGAATGGTATCAAAATAGATCACTGCATCATGAAATGGTGCCCCAGTGAAATGACAAGAAATTATGCATTAATCACAGTTCTGGTGGGATGGGTAACTCCACCAATTAATATACTATCTCATTTTTAATGCATACTTTATATTCAGAAAGAAAAGGGTACCATCAAAAAGCAGGTAATTTAGCTAAATAACATGAAGCATTGAGGGAAGGCAAAGTCTGTGTTCCACTACATAAAGGAAAGGTAAAGCTTTTCCCTACTACTATTTATTTGCATGTCTAAAATACAATGTGTGGCTGATAAAACATTCAGGAGAAATCATAATATAAAGCAATGAAATAGTACATCTTTATCTTCTGGGACATCAGCTCCAGACAGCAATGTGCACCATGCATCCACTCAAGCAAGTTTATTTTCCTTTCTTATTGAGTTTACATGCTGAAAGATGATAGCCCAAACAGGTAATTAGTGTCAAGCAAGGAGTTTGAAATTACATTTATTCTAGAACGCTTATGAAATTTGAACCATATTGCTGGTTTATCTGCAATATTATAAAGAATTTAGACCTTATGTCTTTTTTATCATCTTTTAATAATATTTTTTTTAAAAAAATCAGTATCCTGTGTTCTCTGGAACTGCTTTATGTTAGCTTAGAGTAGAAAGATATCTCAGAATATTTCAAAACACCGCATGAGATGATTATTTTATTTTTTTTTTTACTAACAGTGATTGTGTCAAAGAAATTACTGAACTCTAAATAATTGCACTTTTATGTGTCATTTTCAAAGCATATATTTCCAAAGCTTTAGTTAAATCCTGCTAGCACATGGCACTACCAAGAGGAAAGATTTAGGTTAGTACCTCAGGCTTACCAGAAGAATCTAAAAACTAAACTAAGTGACGATGTGATGAGTGTGACTTTCTTAAAAATTAAGGAAGGTAAGTAACACTGTAACAAAAGTTTTGTCCAAAAATGAAGAGCTCAATAAAAATTAAACAATACCGGGGACCTTATTCATCAAAACACCTGGACTTGCCAAGCTGAGGACCAGCCATAATTAAAACGGTTCTCTCCATGGAAAAGGGAGGGGCAAAACAGAGGTGTGGAAGATGTAGAAAAAATAGAGAAGAAGGGACAGCAAGGAGAGCAAAAAGACTGTCATACTGTTCTCATTATTGCCATGGAGGGATAAAGTCAACAAAAGTTTATCTAAACCACAGAGCATCTACCACCTTCTTCATACCACATCTTTGGTAGCAGCAATAGGCTTGACTTTCTAGGACTCTGGCACAGGCAAAGGAGGAAAATTACTTGTTTGTCCATCTCCAGTGGTGTGATCCCCTAATCACCTGATAACTCCAGTAGTGCCTAAGGGTTTCATTGGCAGGGTGTGTATCATAAAAGGAGTGAAAAATGTCCTTCCCGTCAGCTGACAAACAAGAGAGACATAAAAATACATGAAACAAAACCCCATCACTGTCAGATGTTGCAGTCTCACATAGCTGTTAGGATCTTTTTCCTGTAGGGAAACCGAGATAGTAGAAATTACGTTCCAGGTGAAAGATTTGATATCATATCTCAGCATGTCTGACTGAACCCTGTGCAGCACGATGTCCATCAGTTCTGGCTAAATGATGACAGAAAAGATTTCAGTATAAAGACAAAGACTGTTTAGAAAACAATGCAAAGAACTCTGGCTTTCACTAAGTAAGCATGCAAGCAATTTCTTATGCAGTTTGGATTTCCAGAAGTAAACAAACCAGCCTTCTTTCTTGTCTTTTTCTTGCCTTCTTCTTACTTTATAAAGCTCTTTGGAAGTTTTGTGGCTTAACCATAGATGGTAATTAAGCCCCACATAGCTGCTTGCTCACTCCTGGGTGGAACAGGGGAGAGAATTGGAAGGGTAAAAGTGAGAAAACAAATGGGATGACATAAAGAAGTTAAAAGGTAAAGCAAACTCTGCACACACAAGCAAAGCAATACAAAGAATTGGTTCACCACTTCCCATAGTCAGCCAAGTCCCAGAAAGCAGGTTCTGCCACACGCAGCAGTGACTTGGGAAAACAAACACACCACACTGAATGTTCCCACCTTCCTTCTTCTGCCCAGCTTTATATGCTGACCAGGACACCATATAGTCTGGGATATCCCTTTGGTCAATTGGGGTCAGCTGTCATGGCTGGGCACCCACTCAACATCTTAAGCATTCCCTCCTCCTTTCTAATGGGGTGGGATGAGAGGCAGAAAATGCCTTGACGAAAATCAGCACTGCTCAGCAGTAACAGAAACATCTCCATGCTATCAACACTGTTTCCAGAACAAATTCAAAACCTAGTCCCATACCAGATATTCTGAAGAAGTTTAACTCCACCCTGGACAAAACCAGTATAGTGAGTTGTATAAAAACTTCAGGAATAATGCAAAAAGAAAAATAGAATAGAAATACATTGTGAAAGGAATTCATTACTTTCAAGCATGGTTTCATTAGAAAATTTCCTTAAAAATCTAAGGGATCCACAGGAGAATACTTTTGTTTTCCCTTTTTAATTGTTTTCTGTTTTTGCAATGATTTTTGTTCTCTTTTTGCCTTTGTATTTGATTAGTTGTCAGAATATTAGCAGTATGATATTGCTACGTGGTTTTTTTTTGTATACTACAAAGTCTTCATTCATATTTTACTTCTAAAATGTTTTGAGATATTAAATTAGAGATTTTGAGATTTTTGAGGGGCTTTGATTATTTGTTTATTCTATTTTTAAGACTTTCTCTTGCCTTTAAGAATATCTCAATCAGTGAGCTGTTTAAAACCTATCCAGTACTGGTGTAATATGGCTTGAATACCTGAGGTGCTGACATTCAGCTTCCCTTATTGCATGAGATGCTGCCAAGGAATCATGGTGAGTTGATACATCCATGGATGAGGAATTTAATATTTAGAGGTAAGTAAATGTTATTGCATCTTCTGTAGCAGTTAAAATTTTTTGTGGATTTTTTAATATTATTTTTATTTCAGATTTCCATTTAGAGATTTAGATCTTAAAATTAAGCCATAATGAATTAAGTTCTGAAGTATGAATTTATGACATATTGTTTTCATAAAATCCAGATAATGCATTTATCCTTCCTTTTCTAATTATGTTGATTTCCTGGTATGAAACCTGGTATTTTCAGATGGATATGACAGTAAAATCAAGAAGCTGATCCATTGGGAGGACATAATTTGAAAGGTGTATCTACAAAATATTACAGGAAGAAAGTGGGTGGAAAATGATGAACAAATTGTTTGAGTCAAAGCTAGCAAAATTTCAGCAGTAGGTTGGAAAAAAAAAAAAGTAAGAGTGTAACAGGGAGATGAATGAAGACAAACAGGATTTTTTGGCAAAATACTCTAAATATTTGGCTGGTAGCTAGCATTTTGTCATTCTAGAGCACTGTGGTGATATGGTGTGTCACACAATGCAATGACCTTAAGGTTTGGCATGATGAATTGCTCACCTCCTGTAGAAAGAGTAACAGACTTTGGGTTGCTCCAATTACAAACCATCCATTTGCTCTGTACATAGGGATTGCACTGCATTGTTTAAGCCTCTTTATGCACTTGGCTAGTCCTGCTTCTGAGCTTTAATAACAACTTTATAAATCAAGCATTTGGAGTGCTCATGCTGTTCAAAGCAAGCTCACCTTCAGTCATAAGACTACAAAATCTTCTCTTCCAGCCACTGCTTTTGTGGGGTAATTCTACTAAATAGTATGGAAATACACAATATTTTTATGGACTTTGACTTGAAGATGCTGATTTCCCAAACAGTTATTAAAAAAATAAATAAATTTAAAAGAGATACATTATATTGATGCATATTTTTTTAAAATTCTTTTTAAGAGATTGTGGAAAAGCAATATGATTTTAATCTGTGACTTTTGTACAAACCAGAAGTGAGATAGGAATTCTACATCAGGATAAAAAGAAAAGAAATGAACATAAAGTGCTTGATCTAAACTCATAAAAGGCAACAGGCATTTTTGTCTAGTTTTAACTCAAGTTCATGTTTGTGCTAGTGAGGGATGTTTAGCTGATGGCTTTTATATTACTGGTAATAAACTACTTAGGTAGTTTGTTTGCTAGTGACCTGTCGTAATACAGTAAAACCTTTTAAACCATTAGTGTGGCCTCTGCTAGTCTTCAGCTTCTCTGCTGTAGTGACCACATGGAAAAAGCCAACATGTGTGCAAACTCATCTAAGCCTCTAAGTGGAAATATTTTTGTACATCTCTGTTACTATTGTTCATAATGCATAAGATGAAACAGTTAGACTAAATAGTGAAATAACTTTGATTTTTTCTTTTGTTTCTTAACCTAAGGATAATTTTTACCTCTTTGTTCTATGCTTCCCAGCACACAAAGATTCATATTACAGTTTTCTGGCTCTGACCTTTTATTTGAGTGTTGATCATGGATATTAAATCTATGGCAAGAGAGCTACAGAATCACAGAACTATTAATGTTGGAAGGGACCACAGCGGGTCATCTGGTCCAATCTCCCTACTCAAGCAGGGTCATCCCAGCACACACGGCACAGGATTGTGTCCAGACAGTTCTTGAATATCTCCAGTGAGGGAGAGTCCACAACCTCTCTGGACAATCTCTTCCAGTGTGTGGTCACCTGCACAATAAACTTCTTCCTCATATTCAGGTGGGACTTTCTGTGCATCAGTTTCTTCCCATAGCCTCTTATCCTTTTGCTTGGTGGCACCACCAAGAAGATCCTGGCTCCATCCTCTGGACAGCCTCCTTTCAGATAATTATAAATATTGATGAGGTCCCCCTGCTGTCTCTCTCAAGGCTGAACTGGCTCAAATAGCCTATGCTCCCAAGAAAGATACTCCAGACACTTAAATGTGTAAATAATCTTAGGAATAGCCACATGCTAAAGGAAAAAAGAAAAATGTGCTGTTTATTTTTCATAGTGTAGGAACAGAAAGCTGTTGGGAGACTTCAGCTTTTCCACTACATTAAAACTAATTCTTACTGTTCAATGATCTGTAAGGTCTCTTCCAAACCAGGCCAAATTTTGGCTATCATCAAAATTCACCCAGAAAAGGGAGCTTCCCTTCCTCATATATTTTGAATTTTTCAAACAAATGTTTTTTCAAACATTAAATGTAACTTGAATTGTCTCACCATTGTTTTTGTCATATATTATCGTGAAAAAATAAAACCAAATTAGAAATCTACTTGTTTTAGAAGACAAGTGATTGTAATACATTGTCTTCACTTATATTTGTTTCTGCACCCAGGTCAAGGAGCAACACACCATGCCATTTATTGCATTAGCTGCTATAATGTAACATGGGCTGACTGATCTGCATTACTACAGAATAAGTAGGATATTTGTTCTGATTTTTAACAGTTCTCTGCTATTGATTCTGTCACTGACTAAGCAGGCAACATGCTGTCTTGATCTCCTTTTTCTTACAACAGTAGAAACTGGAATGCTTCACGGGTTGTGGGGATCCCCCATTCTGTACAGGCAAAGGTGTAGCATCCTTTCCATCCTTGTGCATATCCCTGTCTTATCTGTGACAGTGTTTGGCTTTGTGCTTTCATGTGCATTGTCTGTGCTTGGCACTGGAGGGAAGAAAAGCTCACAAAGATTTGTACTGAGAGTTATAAAATTCTGGTGGGAATGGATGCTAGGACCCCTAAGGCAAGAGCTGCCCTTGCTTTTGAATAAGAATTATAAATGTCTTTCAGTGGGGTTAAAGTCTGCATTTGGAAACAGGTAAGGTGTGCATTTTCCTCTTTTGTTTGAATCAGTGAAAATTTCCCTATCAGTTTCTAAAGCACAAAAATCTGAATGATCGGTTCTGTTTACAAAGGCATACTAATTAAAGCTCGTGTTTAAACAAAATCAAGACTTTAAGGATTTTTCTTTCCTGTTAATATTTATTTCACGATTTATGTGCTTTTTTTTTCCCTGAGGCCACGAGGATCAGTGTTTTTTTTATTGTTTTTTTTGGTTTTTTTGGGGTTTTTTTTTGGTAGAAATTTCTGGAATTATTTATCTATCATCTTTAAAAGTCTAGAGTCATACCTGGATTTTTTTTAGCCTTTCCCCCCCTTTCCTCCCCCCTACCCAATGTCCATGACTTTTCAGAATACTTGTTAATGGTGGCTAATTAGCTAATTTCCTTTGGAAACACTGAAGAAGGCCAAAAGATTAAAATGATGGTTACCTAGAAACTAGAAGAGTGTATAAAATAATTTTTTTAAAATCTATATGAGTTTTCTGATGACAGAATTTGTGTGTTTTTAGAGAAAAAAAAAAAATACAGTCTTAGTTTTTAATTATGATCATTTTTTTGCATATCTCCATACTTCTTACAGTCATCATTTTGACAAGCATAAACATACACTTTCTTGATGAAAATAATTTTCCTTTCATGATTACAGTTGCTGACTCCTCATTACTTAAACTGCTAGAAAGAGATCTCAAGGGAGTGGCTTAGTCTTTTCCTTTAAGGTCAAGAGCTTCACAAGTGGGTGTAAGTAATTGAGTTATAGGGCAAAGATGAGTAAAGCTTTTAGGAAGTTAGGAAGAAAAATCCTCTTGATAAAGAAATGAATCTAATTTACAGAGTGTTTTTTTAGTACATAAATTGTCTAATTATATTGTATCTCACAGGCAAATTTCATATTAATTACTAAAAATGAGGGACCAATTCTGACCCAGTTCCCATAATCCTTTTATCACAGAGTGGAGGAATTAGAGGTTCAATAAAACTGATTGTGCCCTGAAAATGAATTTTGAGTACTGTCTGTGCTTGATTGCTTATGTTTTATCACACAAGCATAGATAAACTGTTGGGATGTCGAGCACTATATTTTTCTGAGGCGAATACTTTCAGAATCTTGAGCGGCAGTTCTTCTGAACAGGTTTAGAAATATGTTTACATCTACATCTCTGTCATGGGAAAATCAGAGCAGGAAAACTGGCACTTTTACATCACCATTTATCCCACCATAAAGTACTTGTGTAAAATAGTTCAGATGAATCCTGCTCCACAGCTTCTTCTGACTATAAACGAAGTTCGTAACAATCTAGTCTGTCATGGCAATATCTGTGTGAGGCCTTCACAGTGTGGGTTTACTTTAGCTGCGTTAAGTAGGGGTATATAATGCTGTGCAGGTTCACCAAGAGAATCTTGCATGGATAACAGTATGGTTTCATACTGTATCTGTTCTCTGGACAATCAGCTGGATGTCAGATGTTACACCTGTGGTGTCTCTAATGAGATCATGGATGGCTGAATATACCGATCTGATAGCAATATGTGAAATGCAAACACCCTCTCCATACATGGAATATTGCTACTTTGCCTCCTGGCACATTTGAACCATATCCCTTATTGCAGTTTAGTCTTCTGATTCAAACTTCTTGGCAACCCTTACAGTTCTGCCCAGTCTGTAATCCTGCTGCTTGACATGGGAGGAAAGTTTGTGTTTTTACTCCCAGATCACTGTACAGTCACTGAATAGCAATGCACGGCTACATCAAGGGTAGCCTGAAGGGAGAACATGGGAAAGAAAGAATTTTTATGGAAATTACCAAAAAATAATTGCACTTTCAAAAATGTTAGCTTTTTGGGTGTTAATCTCTAGGCTTAATCACACAGTCACAGAATACTCTGAGTTGGAAAAGGTCTTCAAGGATCATCCAATCTAACTTTTAAGAGGGTGGCTCATATACAGATCTAATCCACAACCTTGTGGATGCTGCCAGCACCATGCTCTATCCAGCTGAGTTAAAATACAATCTCTGCCATCATCTACTGTTCCAGGCCCTGCAGAACTAAAGAGCCTGCCCAGGACTGATCTGGGAACTAACCCTTTGACACTAATGCCCGGGTCATTGCTTTTGACTTTCTCTGATTCAAGAGTGGAAGGCGACTGATATTTTAAGTATGCTATTGCTGAAAATTGTTAATGAACCATCATCTAGAAAAAAGGTTTACACAGACATAAATGACAAAAATATCCACAGCAAAAACCAATATTTATTACAGAAAACATAGTTTTTACTTGTTATTTACACTGCTTCCACCCAAGATTTAAAATATATGACTTAGTGAACATTTGCTAAGAAAGGGACTTTTACCACTGGCAACAGTCTAGGTGTATTTAACCAGTTAGAGGTCCTGATGCTAGTCCTACAAGCTGTACTTGAGTTACTTTCAATATTTTACCCATACAAATATTTTACGTACTCTGAAAATGTGTTCTTTTCACTTGTATGTAACATAAGAAATTGCACATAAAAAGAAACAATCAGAGCTTTTTGCTAAGGAACAGAAATGAAATACATATAAAAACTTGCAGTTTTAGTCAAAAAAGTCAGTGGAATTACAAAAAAAAAAAAATCAAGTCAGTTTCATAAATAGTCAAAATTGCTGCATAGGTGGGATAATTTCAGAATATTAATAAATATTTCAACTCCAGAGGTGCAAAGAGACAAGAATATGGAGGAGTGGCAGATGAAGATGTGCTAAGCCATATAAAATCACTATACAGAAGCAATAAGAACCCATAAAGAGTTAAAAAATCAGAGCTTATTGATTTAGGTCAAAAGATGATTCCATAGTTTTTCACCATGACACAGAAAGAAAACAAAGAAAGGGAATGTAGGTGTTAAGGAGATTGAGAAATTTATTTTTAATGAGTTCTGTCTGGTCCTTTCCCTTCCATCATAAATCTAGACAAGAAGTAGTAAATAGTTTTAGTTTTCTGGCCACGCAGCTTGACTTGAATATATAAAATTCATTGTACATTATTCAGAAACTCAGAAATGCAAGGCCAGAATGGATCATCAGATCATCTTGTCTGACCTGTAATATAACCCCACAGAATTTTACCCAGCTGAGAACTATAATTTATGCTTGAATAATACATACAATAGCATTTCTCCTACAGCTTTTCTTTCCCAATCTTCTGAGAAACAGCTAGCCTCATTAAAGAATTTTCTGAACTCCTGTGATAACTGGAAGACCTAAACTGCCAAGATTTTAAAACAGAATCATACTTCACCTTCAGTCCTGAACAACTTTGGCTAAGTCAAGGTGAAAATTATTTTGATATAATTATTCATGTGTGCAGCATTCAGAGGATTATCTCTTTGCTTAGTGAAATGTGATCTGAACTTGTACGGAGCCAGTGCAGCACACCATAATGATGAGACAGTAATTTCAGGCAGAATTTAGGTGGAGTTTAACCAGAGGTTTTGTTTGTAGAGACCTGTATATTGGCAGGAGTGTCTGCTGTTTAACCCAAGCATGTACCACTGCTGTCTTTAACAATACAACCTCTTTTTCATAGAATCATCCAATAGCTCTGGTCAGAAGGGACTTTTAAAGGTCATATAGTCCAACCATCTTTAAAAGCAGGGGCATCTTCAACTACATCAGGTTGCTCAGAGCCCCATCCAACCTGATGCTCTGTGTTAGCAGGCACGTGGAATCCAACAGTTCTCCAAGCAACCTGTTCTGGTCTTTCATCAACCTCATTATATTTTTTTTTTTTCCTTGTACCTAATCTAAACTGATCCTCCTTTAGGTTAAAATCCTTACCCCTTGACGTACCACAACAGGCCCTGCTAAAAGTCTGTCCCCATATTCATCATGAGCCATTTTTTAAGTACTGGAAGGTGTCATAAGAGTTCCCTGGAGCCTTCTTCAGGCTGAACAGCCCCAACTTGCTCAACCTTTCAACACAGGAGAGGTGCTCCCACTCTCTGATCATTTTTGTGGACTTCTTCAGGACCTGTGAACCACATGTAAGTGCTCATTTCTATGGAGATAGCTAGGAGCGTATCATTCTCGCTGAATTTTAATGTGTCACTTTGAAAGGTTGGTATTGAATAGGTAAAAGACATAACTATTCCCTTGAAATAATATTCTAGAAATGTGAAGAATAGTGGGAATTTCATTTTCACACCATGCCATGGTCATTGAGTAGGGCCTTGTCATATGCTACAGGAGCATCAGAAGAGATGTAAGATTTATGTCACTTTCCTACCAATTCTGGGTTTCACACAATAAATCATTAACTACTCTTGCATGTCTGTACATTTCTTACTGAGATTTCCAAATGAATTTGTACCATTGTGGTGTATATAAAAGAAACATGAAACATGCACTATTCCTTAAAGTTCATTCAAACTGTTATTAAAAACTTCACATAACCATTATGATGCTGATCTTCCCACTTCGTCTTTATCTGTCCTTGCTTTACTAGACATAGAATTATTGCTTCTCATGTATATAATTTTTGATTGCTTATGAAGAACTTTTATCTTCCTATAGTTCCAGTCAAAAAGTTATCCTGTTTTCAAACCTTTAGTGTTGGTCTCTTCTTCTCAAACTAGAAAAACGAATTTCCAGAACACTGGAAATTAGAGTTAAATTAAAAGCAGCAATATTTCTAAACATCATTACGTATAAATCTAAAAACTTGTAAATTAGGATAAAATGAAGTTTGGTTTTACACAAAAATTTTATTTTTTCTCCATTTCTATATTCTACATTTACTTATTTGATGGTGGTTATTATATTAGAACTGGGAAGAAATTTTCTTATCCATGTATAAATTAAAATTGACTATATTTTTTTTTTCCTTAGATAACAAAAGAAATACTCCACACAGGAAATGAGCAAGCAAAAAAATAAAAAAAGTTGTGATCAAATTAATTTCTCTCTTTAAATGATCCACCAGTATTTTACATGGAAAGACCATAATAGTATCTAATTCATTTTATAAAACATGCCATTTCGGATGGGGTGAAAACTGAAAAATGAAATCTCATTTCTATCTTTGGAAGTTTATTGTATTGTATTACTTCAATTCCTCAAAGGAAATCGTATTATAAAATTGTTTTCTAATATAAAATATTTAACAATAAAATATTATTGAAGAGTGTGCTTGATAAATCTTGTTATACAACAGAACAACCCTACTGTCTTCTGTACATATTATCTTTTGTGAAAAGTTAGTTATGCATGAGAGTATCCTACAAATTTTGAGATGAAACTAAGCCAGAATCCTGTTCATATTATTCATACATGACTTGTGGTTCACTGAACTGTAAGAATCCAAGCCATTTCACAAAGACATTTAATGTTAAACTGGCAGGGCCACTTTTGCAAGGCTTTTCTATGCCAGCTCAATCCTTGATCTCCTTTGTGTAGAAATGCCAAGAATATCAACTTTTGTTTATGAGTTCTAATAGATATTATTTTCCATCTGAGATCAAGTCTGAAAAGAGCATGTACCCTCCAGTTCTTTGTCTCTTGTAGTTCTTAGAATGATACTGAAACATCAGAAGTAATTAAACAAAATTGTATTGTAAATCCCAAGATAAAAGTGTAACTAATGATTAATTCTCTGGTATTTTGTCAAAACCCTTCTCATAATTTCAAAGCTCTAGTCAATATTCACATAGCTAATTCTCCCTAAGTAAATTTCTTTTTCTACTAGGAAAATGTTTGTGTGCTGCTTAATAAATAATTTCTTAAAGTTCTGAGGATATGGTTTCTGTAGTTGTTTTTCTTTACTATTTTGATCAAAACTTTGATTTTCAAAAGAGTATGTATTTTGAGAGTCACACTAAGGGATTTAATGTCTACATTTATATGTATTTCATTCTCACATCAGGAAGATGAAGAAGACTTATTTTCCATAAAGATAGAAAAATCTAATGCTACCTTTTATATGGTTTACACTTCAGTTAAAAGACAAGGTTTTTTCAAAAAAAGAGCTTTCAGAATTATTCCTCTTAAGCCATAAGTGCACAAAAAAATAGATGCAGCAAATGCAATTTTCACGTCTACTTTTCTGGTACATATTCATTACACATTAAACTCTTACCTTGATGTCTTTCTTTCAAATCTCCAGCTATTCTTACATCTCATTCTGTTGCCCATGTTAATCCATTGCTCTGTATATCTTTGAATTCAAACTACAAGACTAAGCAGACAAATTCAACTCATTTCCTGAACTTCAGTGCTTTCAGCCAAGCAAGGCTTTTAGTGGTCCATAAAGTAACAAATTTCACTGGGTATTTAATGGAAATTTTTCTGTTGTTTTTTTTCCCCTCTGTTAGTTTTAACTGACTGCATTCTGTTGGTCAAGTTCTGACAACTTTTTTTCTTTTTACTATTGATTAGATTTTTAAATCTGTATGAGATTTCAAAGACACTGAGATCAGCCTTTCAACAGCAACTATCAAAAATTAAACTCAACATTTCATTTTTTACACTGCAATATGAAACAAAGAGTATTTCAGTTTATTCCTTTGGCTACATGAATTCATTTACTTTGCCTCTATTTAATTACCTTAGATATGCCTTCATTTTCTGGACACAGAAATAAAAATGTTCAGTAACTTACAGTACTTAGAGACTCCTGTGAACAAGCAAAATTTACATTAATTTTCTTTTTTTTTTTTTTTTTTTTTTAATAAAGTTCACTGAAAAGTGGAACAGGTTGCGCAGAGCATTGTGGAGCCTCCATCTGTGGAGATTTTCAAAATAACCTGACTGGACACATCCCTGAGAAACTTTCTTTTCAGGGAAGTTTGGCCTAAGTGGTCCCCAAGTGTTCCTTACAACTTCAGCTATTCTCTTTTATTTTGCATGCCATTCAAGATGTCTTCTCTTATTGCTCTGCTGAGATTGAGACAGAGACGAGACCACAAAAATAGCAATCTATTAAAAATTTGCTTAGATCTCAATCAAAATTTTGTAAGTAAGAAATCATATTTACAGGGCAAGGGAGTTTTAAATTGTCAAGAGGAGCACATGTGAAATGAACTGTATTATGGGAACATGGTGTTTTGAATGAGTTTACATGAGAAACCTGCAAATACCTATAGCTTAAAATCCAGTGCTGAAGAAGAATGCAAATGCCTACATTTCAGAGGAAAAAGTCAGTGCAAAATTCTTCTCATTCAGCCTTAGAGACCTACCATATGGGGATATTTGACTGAAAGTTCCTTTCTTAATTAGAAAAGGAGAAGAAAAGACCTTTCTACAGAAGAAAAACTGGATTATGTTTCATACATTGGCATTAAGTTAAGTAAAATATGCCATGTCTTTGAAATTCATGATTTTAGAGTTGATTATAAATGAAATCTTGGGTGAGAGCTTACATTTAAACAATAGGTGTCTCTTCCAAGGCCCAGATATCCTAGAGAAAGTAAACATTTCAGAATGTTGTTATTAATTTGGGTGCATAACAAATTGTTCCTTTACAACATTTACTGGTTTAGAATTTTTCTGTAATGTTGGTCTGACTGACTTTGCTTTTGATTTATACCACAGAAAATTACCCTGCTGAGCTATGACACAGCTCACTTTGACTCAGGAATGGCAATAGAAATAAATCCAAACAACACAAACCTCACAAATACCTAAATATTGATTAATTGTTGGAGACATGGGCACACCAAAAAGCACTGGACCATGTCCTATATATTGCATGTATAGCAGTCTAGAAGGGATTAGCCCTACCTGCAAGTCAATCTTTATCTGGAGGCTAGGAATGATCCTGATATTAATGCCTTAGGTGGTGCAGAGGTCACAAGATTAGTGCATAAGTTTTAGGAATAGATGGGTACCTAGAGAGAAATTATGTCTGACTATGTTTAGACACCTATCAGGGTAACAGATCTGTACAGCTCATCAACAAACTATCTCTATTTGTGGACTTCATAGAGACTATCTAGAAAAAATGTGATTCAGACAAAGATTTACGTGCATGTTGTGAAGGTACACATCTACATACTTACAGAGCTCTGCTACACATCTTGTAGTGACTACTAATAGAAGCCTCCATCTCTCACAACACTTTTATTATCTAAGTTTATGTCAAATGGAAATGAGCTTTTAAATTTTAATTAATGGGATTTTCTAAACTGCATGTTCTTCTTCAAACCTCATGTCTACTTACCATGACTGGTTTCTATTTATCCCATTTGTCACGGTCCTCCAAAATATGAAAATATTTAATTATACAGACAGATGTCTATAGGTTCTTATAGAAATGCTAGGACATTTATATTTTTATTGAATTCATTGAGAGTTATATATTTTGAAAAAGATGTCAAACATTCCCCTAAGCCTTGGTAGGAATAATGCAATTAGTTCTTGATCAGCACTGCGGAATTTTAGCTAAAGAATATCCTCCTGCAAAAAAAGAAATCAAATCAAAATCTTCACAAATATACAAAGAAATAAGACCCTGATGTGAACTGCATCCCACTGTAAAAATAAATATCATCACAGGAACTCCTTGTTTCCAAATCCAATTCCAGTCTGTAAAACAATATTCTGTGTATGCATAGAATGCAACCTGAGAATATCCTAGAATATAATTATGAATGTCAAAAATTTTAAGACACCATGATCTGTGCAAATGTCAAATACAAAAGAATTTTGCAAAAAAGAAGAGAAGAGGAGAGAAGAGAAGAGAAGAGAAAAGAAGAGAAAAGAAAAGAAGAGAAAAGAAAAGAAAAGAAAAGAAAAGAAAAGAAAAGAAAAGAAAAGAAAAGAAAAGAAAAGAAAAGAAAAGAAAAGAAAAGAAAAGAAAAGAAAAGAAAAGAAAAGAAAAGAAAAGAAAAGAAAAGAAAAGAAAAGAAAAGAAAAGAAAAGAAAAGAAAAAAAGAAAAGAAAAGAAAAGAAAAGAAAAGAAAAGAAAAGAAAAGAAAAGAAAAAAAAGAAAAGAAAAGAAAAGAAAAGAAAAGAAAAGAAAAGAAAAGAAAAGAAAAGAAAAGAAAAGAAAAGAAAAGAAAAGAAAAGAAAAGAAAAGAAAAGAAAAGAAAAGAAAAGAAAAGAAAAGAAAAGAAAAGAAAAGAAAAGAAAAGAAAAGAAAAGAAAAGAAAAGAGAAAAAAGAAAAGAAGGAAGGGATAAAAATAAATAAGGGGGGAAAAAGAAAAAAAGGAAAAAAAAGTGATTTGAAATTGGAAAGTTATTCCAAGAACTAATTCAGGGACAATTTCATAGAACCAGTCCTGTAACATTTATTGTAACTGTTGTAGAACATATATACAGTATATACAACATATATAAACAGTTATTTATATATAACTGTTGCAAAACTAGCAACAGTTTTTCTTCCTTCAATAGTTCTGTTCATTTTGTTACACATCACTTTCTTTTACAAGTATGCTCTTCTAATGCTGTTTCATTTTGAATTATTATTAACAGTAGTATTAGTATTATTATTGTCAGTGTCAGGAATGAGGGTTTCATCACAAAGTTATTTGAAGTAAAATCCTAACTCCAAATAATTCAAAGCTTTGTTGAAACCTACATCCAAAATCACCATTACATCACATAGACTTTGTGGGTTCTTTTTTGTCTGAAAAAATTTACATAATTAACCTTTACCTTCTACATTTTCCATTAAGAATAATTAGTATACACATATTTACTACGATAAGACAGAACAAATATTTTTTTCCTTCTCTAATACCTGTTAAATCCATAAAGAAACTGTGGAACTTCAGCAATTTCAGGAGTTATCCTGAGGCTCTTTATCACCTCTTCCACAGAATGATAGAAAAATTGATTATACTATCTAGAGTATATTTATCCTTATCCTCATTTCTAATGCATATTTTTAGTAAAATCCTTATAATTATCAATATTGAACTTTTATGTTTAAAGTTAACAGAAAACTTTTACAGAAAAACTCTCAAATTTGGTGTCAAACTTTCTTTCAAGAAAACCTGAGTTTAGGTTTTCTTAAAACCTGCAGTTTTACTTTTTTCCCCCATTTTCTTCTTGAGCTTTTAAGTCTGTAGCATCATATAGAGGAGAAGAAGATGAGATTTTATTGACACCAAAATGTCTCTCCCAATGCAAAAGGCATAATCTGTTCTCCAGTAAAAGGAAAATATATGGCAAGTTTATAACCACCTACCTCATCTTTTATAATTCATTTCCTCAAGAGTGGGCAGAGAAATAGTTGAGATTAGTTACAAAATATATTTTGTTTCTTATGAAATCTGTTCAGCTTTATAGGTATGAAAGGGACATCAGACATAAATAACACCCGGACTGAACAGTTTTGCAAATGGTGTCTATAAGATACAAAAGTAATATGCTGTTTGTGCCCTACTGCAACTTCTTTGTTAAAGATCTAGACTCCAACTCAATGTAACTCTATCAGATAAGAAACATGAATAGAGGCAAAGGAAATTAGTCTTTTGGTGGTTCCTAAAAACAACTTTTAATTTATTTTTTTTTTAATCTCCAAAGATTTTAAATCATTGCAACTAATAACACCTGACCAGACAGAAAACCAGAAATATGTCACCTGTCTTTCAGCACTCCTAAATTAGGAATTAAACTTTAGAAAATTACAGTCACTGTATAGCCAAGAGGGAGGCAGAATCCTCCAGCTAATGATTAACAGCACAAAAAATTTTCAGTCATAGTTTAAGGCGCTAGACTTAGAGTCACAGATTATGTTTAATGTTCTTAAAGTAGGAATGCCCTTTATATTGGTGGGTTGTTAGTAAAAAAGCTGTTCCTCAAAGAGTTTCTTTTTAGTAGCTCAGGATATAATCCAAAGAGCTAACAAGGCTTCTGTATAACTCAGCTGAGATCTGAAATATAAACTGAGCAATCTAGTGAGCAGTCAGCTAACAGCTCAGAAGTCTGCAAGTTTGTATGCCAATCTGTTGTCACCATAGAACCTACTTAGAACATTACATTTATAAACTTGTCAAAATCCTGAGATACCTGAATATGTAATCACTATCTTGTGCTTATGAACTTGCATAAGCAAAACTATATGTACCTTTTTCAACCCTGAATGTATGAGGAAAAAAACCTGAGAAATATTCTGCAGCTCAATGATGAGTGAACTCATATGGGACACATTTCCACTATGCCATTTCTTATTGGACAGCTGAGGTTGTTTACTGTACAGAATATTCCCTGCTAGAAAATCAGCTCACAGGATCTCTTTATAAAAGAGACCCGAGGGTGTGTTTTCCCTACATATTATCATAGGATTCAAATCTTTTCCAGGCTGCTCCAGCAGTAACATTCCAGTCACATGACAGGGCAGTAATGTAAAGAGATGCCACTGCATTATTCAAGATGATGCAACTCTGTGTACTCTACTTGGCATTGATTATTAACTTGAATATTTCGCTGCTGTCTTGAGGAGCAGATACTGACTCAGGTTCTAGAATTCTTCTGAGCAGCAGCAGATTAGAAGTGCTTGCCTGTATCACACTGCATGATAGAGAAAGGCATTGACATGCAATTTGTGAACATGGTTTAATTATCAAAGCCCTGAAATTTAATTTAGCTTCATTTTTCAGAATCTGGCTTGTATTATTTAACAAGCTGAACAGTCAGCAACCTTCTATCTTCTAGCACACAGACCATGGAAAGAAATAATCCATTAATACTGGGACAAGCTACAGAGGACAGTATGACATTCCTTAGAAATTAAAGGATATCAGACTAAAATATTAGTACTGTGTTGGATAGAATGCTGTATGCTATCTAATGTTCAGTACTTAGAGATAGCACATGGTTAAGATGGACACAAAAAGTGTAATATGACTGTTTTCCTTTTACTTTTAGGTAACTAAACAAACAATATTATATATCTGTTGGTTATAAAACTCATAAAATTTAAATATGAAGCATTCTTTTGCATGTTAATAAAATATCAACCAGTATTTAATTAGTATTTAATTAGCACAAAACATATGTCAAGTTACAACTTAAAAGACAAACAAACAAAAATATAATAAGATTTATGTGATATATTGCCAATTTTATTTGCAGATTGAAACAAGTCTTTACAGATTTCATTTGCTGCTCACTTGCTTACTAGTCAGATACATTTTTATCATTGTTTTAACAATATATTTTATGAAAAAGAAAAGCAAAACATCTTCATGTAAATAATGAAATACTGTATGTGAAGTGAGAATGTTGCTGGTCTTCTATCACTGTGCCCCTTTCTGTTTGAGGAAGAAAAACTACCACTTATGAAAAGAATTTGCTACATATTACAACTGAGGTAAAATTCCTCCAGATGATTTTTTTTATAAGTACATCATTATTTGCTTTCTGATAGTGTAGGTATTTTAAAAATTTTGTTTTGAAAGTTAGTATCAGAAGGTAATACCTTTTCCATCAAAATTTACTCTTTTACTAGAGCAAGTTACAGTTACATCCTGTAGTTGTTGCGTATCTTATTTTGGCAAAAGAACATCTTTACAGAATGAGTTGTCCGAATTCTTTCTTTGAAGCAATGTCAAAAAACTCTTTAGTAGAGATTGAAATATACATATATCTCTGACAGTATGAATCCTGTTCGCTGTTGGTCTATAGAGCAATTGTTTTTGTTTGGAAATGATCATGTTCCCATTTAAAATCTGTTTTCGTATAAAAGCTTTAAGTAATTTCACCCATTTGATTTAGGGAATTTAGGACACTATGAAACTGTTCTCCTGAATAACTGTTACCTGACATCATACAAAAATTCTGCTCTCAGGTATTTTTTATCCAACCTCGGTTACACTCAAAATGCCTACATGTGCTTTAGGAACTAGACTTCTGAATGCAGTGCAGCATTTTTATTTTGTTTTGTTATCTAGGAAACAATGTACCCATACCCAATGTCTTAATTGTTTAAAATAAACAGTAATTCTTTGCTTAAAATAACCCAAAGAACTGAATAGATCTAGCAATATAGAAGAGTCCTGGAAGTTCCATCATTTTCCCTATGACCACCTGACATATTTTGCTGTAGGTAAATCCTCCCTCACATCTTGGGAAAATAGAAAATGAGGAAATGTTCAGATGCAAGTGTAACAAAGCACCTGGATATAAGTTGCTTTTATTCAACATCTTTACTAAGAAATATGTTAAAATGACAACCATTTCAAAGGGGAAGATCACAGGCAAATACAGATTTGGTTTTGAATGGATTTCACTCCCATCTGAAAGTCTGGGACTAATGCCATGTATTGGGACCTTAAATATCATGCTGTTTATAAGAGCCAAGAGTCAAAGCACATAACCTGTCCTAATGGAATTTAGCTACTATTAAAAAGGATGCTTTCAACAGTCAGTAGCTTCTGTTTCTTTTACAATTTGCACAGTTTCTTAAAATTCTACATCCCAGCAACTACAGAAACTTATAGCTTTTTCTCCCACAGTAAGCCAATCTTTTTTTTAGCTGTTTATTCCATGGCAATTTAAATGAAAATAACCTTCTTAGTTATTACCTTAATCTTATTTTTTTAATAAAGAGTATTTGGTGTGCCTTAAAGATTCATTTTAAATGATGCCAACAACTATTTCTGCATATAATAGACCTGAAATGATTAGGCAAAGCTGTGAACACACATCAATATTTATTTCCTTTGTTTCTGTTTAATGTATTTTTCATGAAAATCATACATTTTTCTGTATTCTTTCTAAATTGATTAGTAAATATTTATTCTACATTGTTATCTGAAGTCAAGAAATAAAAAAATTATAATTCAACATAATTTAAAAAATTATAATCTCTATATAAAGGAAATATTAAATATTACATTTTATTTTAAATAAATATTACCTATATTATTTAATTTAAATAAATATTACCTATATTTTAAAAATCTTAAATTTTCCTCTGAGTTAAAATGTAGCAATTTGTCTTCTTTTTAATTCTCTTCTACATCACAACTCAAATTGAGGTGCATTCCTGACTGATATCACCTGACATCTCTTATTCAGAATGATAGAAATTTATTGAAATCCACAAAAGGAATGCCTGGGCTTTCAGGAGCACATAAAACTGAATTGATTACCTGATTATCTCTTGTAGGCACAAGTCTCCTTTTACTTGCAATCAAGTAGGATCTCAAAAACCAAAATAATCTCATGGAATTCTTTGAAAAATTTGTAAAATAAGAATTAGCCTTGCTCTTTAATGCAGCATGACTCTTCTTCAGGTAAGTAACAGGGTTTCTTGTGCTTTGGATGATTTGATTCTATTATATGAAATTGGATGACTTTCTGATGATACATAATCAATAAAACAGCTCCTTTAATCAATAAAATAGCAATTTAAACTGCAAAGAGTAGGACAGTGGTGAAAGGAAGCTGCCCTTCTGTGAGAAGAGTGTGAGTGCAGGAAGCTCTGCCTAGGAACAGGTGCTGAGCAAGCTGAGAGATAATGGGTTGGGATTAGAGATCAGATCGATGTGGGCATTACCATTGCAGATATCTCCCAACTAATGAAGGAAGAATTATGTTTGCAGAATTTGCTCCTCATGGTAGACCTTAATCATTCTAATATCCACTTGGAGGGAAGTGTCACAGAGCAGAAGGAACCAAGATAATTTCATGGAGTGCATTGATGACAGCTTCCTGGCAGAGGCAATTGAAAAAGGGGAGATGTTTTTTTGAATTCCAGATAAGAATTAAGTCCAGCTTCTAAGTGAACGACCTGTGTGGGGATAGAACCCTCAACCTTGTCATGGTCTAACCAAATTCATCCTTTATGTTCTGTACTGCTGAAACGCAATGGGAGTGCTGGGCCTAGTTCTGTGCTCTGAAGTGTCTCACCACACTCATCATAAATAATTTATTCCCACCAAGATGGAGAAAATTCTTTCTTAGAAAATGTAGTGCCTAATAGAGAAAACAAAAACAAAAATAAAAATAAATTTTAAAAACCCAAAACAACCAAAGCAACAACAAAAAAAAACTTGTTTGCATAGTCAATCTTTTTTATTTTATTCTGGTTTGACCATCAATCCATTGCTAAGAGCTTCATGAGCAACATATTCAGGAGCAACCATATTGACCTCTGGTTTTGCTTTTGGTTATTGAGTTTCACCTTTCTCAAAACTTTTTGATACATTACATCTATACTATCAATTCTAAGCATAACTATTTGGTTTTAATAACAAAATTGCTGAGAGGGGGTATTACAAAAATCCATTTATTTCCACTCACTAAACTATTTTTCAAAATTCAGTATTAGTAAGGCACTTAATTACAACAAATTTAGATTCAATAACAATTTCAAACATAATAGTTTTAGTAAGACAGACCACAACAAAGGCACAACATGAACAAAACACTTTGTAGAAAGAATAAAAAAAAAAAAGGAAAATGGTTTTCATATCCATTGACAAGTAAATCTCTAATCTGTGAACCTCATGAAATCTTTTTGTTACAATATTGTTAGCAATTTCCTCATATGACTATCAGCATAACAGCACAATAAGCAATCTTGGGAACCCTTTTGCAAATATTTATGAGTGATCGTGTTAGTTTTGTTCATGGATAAATTCACTTGACTTTCTGTTTATCTTTTCACAAAGATGCCTCATGGCTGGAAGAAACATAATGTCACCTTAATTATGTTCTTGCTACAACAGCATAAATTATTTGTGCTTTAACATATTTATATTTAGCCTTCTCTAGTTTTCATTCCTGACCTCCAGTGTGTGAGCCCTGTGAGGAAGCGGTGTTAAGGTGTATGGCCTAGCAATGTTTACTGTGTTTTATTTACCTTGTCGTACCTCTTAGTAATGTAGATCATTGAGACTAAGCAGCTATGCTAGCCAGACCATGAAGCTGTAAAGGTGAGACTGTTCTTAGCTACTTAAAGTGGATTAAGATTTTATACATATTTAGAAGGTCATTGCATCTGCTACACCTACTTCACAATAAGTGTACAGCTCTGGAGATTGCCAATGGGCAAAATGTAGATTGTCATAGCTAGATCATTAAATCAAAGGTTGCCATGGGACTGAGCATCTTAGGAGCACCGAAAATTATAGTGCACCTCTTCCCATTAGCTGTAGGAACTGGGAGCAGCCAGTACTTGAAGGAATTGCAAGACTGGATTTCAAACTGACGACCCAGTATCGGAAAAAAACATTTCTTCTTCTGTGCCCTTGTCCTAGAGTCAGTATTAACAGCATCAGCCTCTTGATTAACTGTAATTCCTGAGTTAGGATTCAGAAAACCACAGAACTCAAATGCTTCTGGAGCAGTGGAAAAGATCACTGCCAGCAGCCAATCCAGCAGATCCAAAATGCAACTGAGCAATTTGCTTAGAGAACCTGTGAAGTAATTTTGACCAATCTGATACAATCTGATGCAGAACAAACTATTCAGCTGAAAGTATAGATTGCTTTGTATAAAAATATTCTATATAATTGCTTCTCCAAATGGATTTGGGAGGTGGGGAGTAACTCTAAAATATATCCCAACTCCAAATCTACATTCATATTCCCATTTTCTAACTCTGCAATGCATATTGTGTTAAAAATAATAAATGTACAAACAGTGGTAATTGCTAACCCAGTTAGCAATAACCATATTCTGATTCCCAACATGAACTGGGAAATCAGTGATTTCAACATTTTTCAGGAAAATGGATGAAATTAGGCTTAGGTGAACTAGGTTTAGGCTCCTCATTATTCATGGTAATTTCAGGCCTATCTTACTCAGATCTTTTTTCTAATCAATACTAGCAGAAGTTTAGGAGACCTAACAACACTTGCCAGTAAGACTATTTTGACTATCATATCTAATCAGGACTTTCCTGGAAGCAGTTTCAGCTTCTAACATTCTTGATACTCCAAACTAAAATGATTATGAAATATGAATGAATTTTACTGCAGAATCCATTTCTAATCTTTTAAGAGAGACATTGTTTGGATAAACCTATAAAATTATTCTTCCTTCCATTTGTCAAAGAAGAAATGAAGAGCAAATGTGAAGTGAAGGAAAGGTGGAAAAAGGTATTCATATGCAGCATTTTCCCCAAGATGATGCCAGAGGGAGACATACTGAAATGATATTTATTTTTAACTCTTTGAAGAATAAAACAATATTCTTAGCTTGAACATAGCTGTAGACCTGGTTTTCTCTCTTTTGGTAGGTTTCCTTTCACCATGAACAAAATCCGAACAAATGAAAAATAAGACTACCTATAACATTGTGCTCCCAAGCCATAACAAAGAGTTCCAGACTTAAGGTGGATCATGGTAAAGTCTAAAGTTATTTTATGACAGGAGGAGGATTCATAGCTATGGGCCATTTCTGAAATGATGCCTCCCACACTTCTGAGTCACACTGTTGCAGTTGACATTTACATTATTTCTCAAAGAATACTTCTATGATAGAAATGAGATAAGCAGAGCTATTTCTGTTGATTACAACAAATTTGAGTAAATAAGGGCCAAAAATGAAATTCTGAAAATCTTGGCCATGACATTTATGGGACCGATTAAAAAAATAAATTCTACTTTTTTTTTTTTTTTGTGGATGCACGCTAGGTTTCATATATACAGAATGTGAAAGGCAAACTATTTTGTCATTAGAGTTAATAACACATTAGATATTATATCTGAAATGTGACAAGCAAAATTATTTCCCTGATCATGTGATTATCATTCTAATTACTCACTGATTGTTGAAAATTCAGAAAATGAAGACATCTAGGAAAAAGGATAAAAATATATTCTAACTAGAGATGAGAATCCCTGTAATAATATCCTTGGATAATTCCATTCTGGTGCAATTTCTTCAAACTTTCATTTCTTGAGGATAGTTCATGAGTATACTACTAATTGCTGAATTACTCATAAATAATCACAAATCGTGGAGACTTTGGAGGTGATAAGCTGTTTTGTGTGAGGCTCTGGTCCTGTCAGGACTCATGCAGCTTATGGAAACCAACAAGTCATTTGGCTCTTTGACAGGTCCAGACCTATATATTGTTATAAAAACATGGTAACACTCAAACAGGCCTCATTTTATCTTATGATAAAATGTACTCATTTACTAATTTTGTAAGTACAGGCACCAGTACTGCTTACATTTTAAATATGCTGGTTTACACAACAATATCCTTTTCACTATTTTTTGATTCAGTTCAACTGTTTTATTGTGACTTGCTCTTCTACTGACCATAATCTAACAATCACACTTGATGAATTAATTGAATATTCAAACTCTGCATCTACATTTTAGGTCTTTGTGGAGAAGTTTAATATCAGTTTCCCACTTCAACCTGACAATAGTTTGAAAGTGACTGACCTTGACCCTTGGTTCTTCTCTGTGTAACAATAGCAAAAGCCTTAGCAGGACAGTTAGGAGTATGCATAACATTAGATATATACTCAAGATATTTCAAGGGGAGATATAAAGCCATCATTTTTTCTCTCAGTTCTGTCCTGGAGGAGAAAAGATATATGAGCCCATGAATGTTTGCTTCCAAATCATTGGCTTTACAGGACATAATCCTGTTGGTTATACAGTGGTTATGCAGTGCAGATGCATGCAGAAGCCTGTGGGCCATAACCATGCAATGTTATTCAGTGTACTTTACATCTATACCAAAGTTAGCTCTCAGTAAGACATTTTTCTGGAATCAGTTGTACATATTTAATATGGTCAGCAATGTAGTACCGGCCAACAGTGACTACAACAGAGCTCCTGAGAGAAGATCATATTTCCCTTCCAAGATAAATTGTGAATTTTTCCTACTTACCTGAACAAAGTGCTAAAGCCATTTGCATTATAATAAATTGTAATAAAATCTGTTCCTGCAAAAACAGATGGTGCTGCCCTTATGAGTCTCTCAACCCTTATGAAATAAACTGTCTTAGAAGGTACACTGCTGAGGTGTCTTCCCCTGAGCAAGGCAGTGTGGGAACAAAACTATATGAATAAGGGCTAGGAAGCAGGAACACAGCCAGAAATATGTGCACCACTCACTCCTTTACAGGATGAAAAATCTAATAATCTGATGGCTCTTAAAACAGTCCCTGGGTCTTCTGCCCATCTGTTTTAATTGTGCACTCAAAGATGAGGGAATTGCCCTATTCATTCTTACAACTGCTGCTGGGGTAGTATATAGGCTGTTTTGAAAATCGTCGTGTTACTCAGCAAGGGCAGAATCTAAACAGCATTAGAAGCCTGCTGCAAGGGAAGACCACTAGTGGTCAGAGCCTGACCAGTCATTGCCCCAAAGACCACTGAAAGAGACACAAATTTAGGGTCTGTGTGTCCAGGTTGAAAAAAGCAGCCAGCTGCCACTGTGCACCAAATCTGACACATCATTACACATTAGGGCAAAGCCACCCTAATCTCTTCCCAAGGAAAGTCAGTACCACAGGCAGAGTTATTTGCTAACTTTAATGGTGTAACTCTGCAGCCCTTTAATATCATATTGCCTTTGCTAGTAATAGGTTGTAAGCTCTGTGCTGAGTTTGCCTAGCTTCAGTGCTGACACTTCAGGTATGCTCTGTCTGAAGTTATCTTGACCTGCCTGCAGCTTTGTTTCACTTGGTTTATCTGTAACAATAATTTCTCTTACAGACCAGATATCTATGTCCAATTTATTTTACTTTTGCTGTCTTTGTAAGGTAAAGAAATGTTATATATATAGGAGTTATTAGTTCTTCTATGCAGAATGAGAGGCTTATGACTCTAACATAATGATGTAGAGCAGAGGAATAGAGGTCTGGTACAATAATATCCTTGGGAAGTGGGAACTGGGGATGTATCAGAGAGAAGTACAGCAATGTGGCTTTAAGGGATAGGGCACAGGGTGCAATTAGAGACTCCACAACTATGAAAAACTCAGTGATGGACATCTAAAGAAACAAGACTTGGAGCAAAACTGATTTTGTCAACAGAAAGAAAATAAATACATATTTGTATGACATATGTAGAGGGCAACATATATAGTAATTTTGATACAAGATGAAACTGTTAAGTTCTTGAAGAAACAGAAAAAGGGCAAAAGTGTGTCAATAAACACATTTAAAGGATCTCAAGTGGATCCTACAGTGAGGAAGAAGCCATTAACAGGAACATCACATTCCTCACAGCAAAGGACTCCAGCTACTTATGAGTTCTCAGAGCATCCCCACCACTTCTACCATTATAAAACCACCAAGTAGCAGGAAGAAGGTGAACTGAAACCAGAAAAAGGAGTAGAATGTAAAGAATGTCTACACAATCATTTTAACTACATTACAATTAATTTTTTTTCTCTGTTATAATCAGATCTAGCCTAATAATGATTTTTGAGTTGCACTGTTAGGATTTTGATGACACCAACATCTTTATTTGCAATGTGTTTCCCTTTTTTGCCCATTCACATGAGTTTGAACATAAGAAGATATAAGGAAAGTCTGTTCAGATTGACTAGTATCTACTTCAGACTGCTCAAATTATTCAATAAATTCTAGTGAATTAAGTAATAATAATGTTATTAACCTTTAACAGAGGTAATATTACTCCTTGAATAATAGAAAGATAGATAAAGCTGTATTAGTAATTACCACAGTATATTTCCCATGAAATAAAATTTAATAAAACATGGGCCCTAATCCTACCCACAGTGTTTTGTAATAATTAAATTGCCACCACACTTACTGTTTTTAATGATATTTTATGAACTTTAATATCTACGTAGAAATTGAATGCTTTCTTCTCTCAAGGAATAAAAGCAAAATAACTTGTTTTTCTGTTTTAAGCCTTAGAGTATATTTAATGAAGGTTGGAATCAAAGAGATTTTCTAAAAATACCTTGCCTAAATAAAAAAAGACACACTTTGTACTATACATAGAATCTTGTATGCTTTAAATATTTCTTTTCTACATAATGAAGTACATGTACAGAATGTGGAAACCTTGTGCTGGAACAAGTATTACATGTGCCCATAAATTAATGTGTCCCCTTAGGAAAATGAAATTTCACAATGTAATTACCCCATTTCTTCACTGAAGACGTAAAGGAATTTATAGAACTAATTACCCTGATAATGGAGAGGGATTTTTCTTCTTCTCTTTCATTGCAATCCCACCTAGAAGCATGATATAGGAAGATGTAATTCATTGAATTCCACAGTGGCTCTGATGTTATATATTTATTGGAAGAAACTGCATTTCAATAGTTTTGTGTCAAATTTATTCATAAACTTCCCATATAGCAACAAAAGCAACATTCCAATATAATACTGGAGATTTTGAAATAATTTTTTCCTGCTTCAAGTATTCTTCTGCTAATTTTTCAGATAAAATTGCTGTTAATTGAGAAAACACTTGGCTTAAAATAGTTTTTTCAAGTTGTTTCTTCCACAACTGTTTGCAACACAGCATATGAAGTGCCGCATTAATACTATTCTTTAGCTTAAGAAAGTTTTTGTTGAAAATATTTATAGTTATCCTAGGAACTATTCTTAAAGGTAGAAGCTATGTGAAAATAGTTAAATTTAGATTTTTTTCATAATATTAATTAGAGGGCATCTTTCCTTTCATGATATCAAAACTGTTTGCAAATTGGAACTGTTAATTGTCTAGATGCAATATTTTCTGAGAAAGTACACAGTGGATGGCTAACTAGACAAGAAAAACAACCTTATATTTAAGGAATGTCATGCTCAAGAAGTCTTGTCGACAAAAATAAAGAACAAAGAAACACAATTAAAAAAAATCAAATATCAAAAAAGTGAATTCAATAACAGTTTAGGAGTGCTATCAGTCCTCTAAAAGGTTCACAAGACAATATTTGAAGTGGGGAAAGTATTTCTTTTGTGAGTATGTGAGGGTGTATGTGAAATTTTTAGTTTTGTTTCTTAAAAACACAGTTTGTAAAGCACAGTAAGAATAGAAAAATTAATAAAGAACCCCATATTCAATCACAGAATCACTTTGGTTGGAAAATAGCTTTAAGGTCACTGAGTCCAACCATAAAACTGTCAAGTGCACAACTAAACCATGTCCTTAAACATGACACCTGCACATATTTTAAATATCTCCAGGCCTGGTGACTCAGGGACTTTGCTGGACAACCTGTGTCAATGTTTGATAGCTCTTCCAGGGAAGACATGTTTCCTAATATCCAAACTATATCTCCTCTGGCATAACTTTTGTTTACAAATAACCAATCCAGTTGGACACTTTCCACAGTTGTCTTCCTCAATAGCTGTTTCTCAAAATAACTTTCCACACACTAAAAGAACCTCCTAGACTTCTTCTCTACTGTATTGTGTTTCCAACAGAAATGTGGTAAATTGAAGCCCTCCATGCAAACAAGGGTTAGCCTTTGTGAGACTTCATTTTATTTTATGCGTTATAAAATATTTCATCTGCCTTTTCATCTGGGTTGAGCAGTCTATAGCAGACACCTACCAGGATATCTTCCTTGTTGGACTTTCCCCTGGTTCTTACTCACAAAGACTCAACCCTATCATCACCACTGTCTGTCAAAACACTCCACAACACACACGATTACCCCACCACCTCTCCTTCCTTGCCTATCACTTCTGAAAATTTTCTAGGCATCCATTGTGGCATTCCAGTTGTCCAAGTCATTCTGCCATCTTCCTATGATTGCAACTATATTTCTCCACCATTTAAAAATTTTATTTATTTATAAAATTGGCAAATCTACAGCAATCAAAAGAGTTAGACTTCAAAGACATTTAACATTTCCTACTCTTACTGAATTGTAAGGACTAGTTACTATATCAAAGTGCAGACAGTCATAAAAGAAATGTCAGGGAGGACTGGTTTGCCTGAACATCAGTGCTTTAAAATTCAATGGTTAGTGCTGTGCTAGTCATCTTGGGCCTGTGTTATCGTCAATGAAAAGAAGCAGGCATCTCCAGAGAGAGATTAATCTCACCCTATGAAAGGCAAGCAAATTAGATCAAAGCAGTCACCCTCTGGAAGTGCATATTTATCTTCAACAACCATAAATGAAGCCTGAGGTGAACTGCTCAGACTCAGATGTCTAACACATAAACGTTAGGTGAAATGAACCTATAAAATTTACCACTGAAAGCTCTATACAGTATTAACTCCATGTCTTTAAAAACTTTTTGTATTTAGCATAGAGCACAAGTCTTAAGCAAGAATGTATGAACTTAAGTGTCGCCCTGAAAACTCAGCTTCTGAGCTTGCTGACATGGTTTTCTAAGGACTTTCCCAGGACAGTAACTATAAACATAGATATGTGTACATTCTTTCTGTTACACGTCTTGTGATGGGCATCTCTCATGGCCAGTGCAGTGGGAAAGTGTTATCCTGACCATCCAATCCCTGGCCATGGTCAGAAACCTATAAATCCTGGGAGGAAAAATAAACTCTCTCTTCTTTTCACCACACCTCGACCTGTGTACATGTGATCTATTCATCTTCAGCGGTAACACTTAAGACCTTTAGAACAACTGAAGTTTTGTTGTTGGAGATGAAGTCACACATTCTACTGGGCACTCACAGTGTTCCGAGGCATTAATTCCCATAGCAGGGAGTTTGAATGAAAATGTCCAGATAATCCTGAGGAGCAGATTGCAGTTCTTAAATGAAGAAGCAAAGACTCAAAACAAAAATAAGATGTTGCTACCAATCTCCCCAGAAGAAAAGAAATCATTATTTCACCTAGAATCTGGTGTCAAAATGAATATTTGACTAATAGTGTCTAGGAGACTCCTGCAATCACAAGACCAGGTGCCGAAATTTTCAGCATTTACAAGGGAAGAAAAGAAACAAAAGGAAAGAATTTAGAAAGGAAGACTGACCAATAATAAAATTTTTTTTTCATTTCCTACAAATACATCCAGAAACATTGAAAGTATTATACAGAAAGAAAGATAGTCACCAAGAACTCTTCAACTGCCTGGCCCTGAAAGAGTTAAAACTTAAAATTTACATTTATGAAAGCCACAGAGGAATGTTATTTTAAAGTTAATACCAAGTCACATAATTGAACATGTGATTAAAAATATTTGCTGAGATCCTGTTAACAGTGTTGGTAAAGGCAGCTTTTATAAAAGGATGATCTACATCTCTCAAGCAATGCTCAAGTAACAGAAAAAAATATATAAAAAATAAAACAAACAAACATACAAACAAAAAAACCCAACAACAAAACTAAGGAAAAATCCCCAAATAATAAATATATAAAACAATTTCTAGGAATATTTCTGGACTATAATAGAACAGGTTTAAATAGAAACAGAAAATAGATTGAAGCAAGTAAAAATAAAAAATATATTAAACCACATTTATCAGAAAATTGTGCTCAGTTACTTCTAATTTATACTGCTTTAGAAAAATATTCCTTCATTTCTGAATGAGAAACACTCATTATATTTTTATATAATAAATGACATGTTATATATATATATATATATATATTGAATCTCTGACACCAATCCATAATAATTAGCATCTATATCAATCCCAAACTACATTTTAATTTGTTCTGATATTCGAAATCTTTAAAAGATTTGATCAAAATTACATAAAAAATTTCCATAACTTCCCTAGAAAACTACATTTCCATAGAAGAAGAAAACATCTTCATGTTCTATCTGAACATCTGAAAGTCTTTCAGTTGCAGAGATGGTGTTTTCATGTTAAACAAGTAAAATCTCTGACCTTAGTTGAGCAGGAAAAGAAATGTCTGTTTTGTGATGTTTTTCTCCCTATAGAGCTAATAGTTTAAGAGAGAGAGGTAAAAAAATTACAAATTAAATGGGAAACAAGATTCTATTTCTAAATTCCAAAAGTCAACAAGAGTTGAGACTATGATTTTCCACAGTAAAAACATTTAAAAAGGAAATGATGTGGCCTAAAAATAAGAAAAAGTAGTTCTTAAAAATCTGGTAGAGGAAGAAAAGATCAATAAGAGCAGAGTCAAATACAAAATGCTGTTTATGGACAAGAACTAATTTTAGTGGTTTTAGATTACTCATTCAGAATACTCAAAAGATTACTCATTCAAAGTATTGGAAAGAAAGAAAAAATGGGTGGTGATGATATTTTTAAATTACAGAGTAAATGAAATCTTGCTGTATTTAAGGGCAAATTATCACAGACTTAAGAAATTGCAAACCCAGATTTAGCCGTCTTTGTCACTTCGAAAGCTTAATATTTTCAGACAGTATTTTATAGCAGTGACTTTGATGCAAATGAAATTCCAATCCCCTAAAATTCTCAAGCAGAAAAGAAATAAAAATATTTGTTGAATAAATAGATAAGTTTTAGTAGTTTGTCCAGCTCTGTTATTTAATAAATGTGGCCTTTGCAACTATTATTGTATCTAAATTTACTGATTATTTTGTCTATGTTTACTTACATGTTCTAAATTCTGTGCCCCTTGGCCTTTATTTATACAATCCTTAATATTTAGGACATTTGGTGGAAGGGTATAATTCTACCCTATCTATATTCTATCTCACACCAAATCTAATTAAAAAGAAAATCTTGTCCTCATTTGCCTCTCTTAATTCCTTCACCCTCCCACTGTCTCCATTACTGACTTTGTGACTGAACACTCAAATTTAAATTGTATCCATCATCTGCTTTTTGCATCAGTATAAGCACAATTTTTTTCATATATTCTTTTTATCTTGCATTATTTGATTCTCTTATGTCTGTTGGGAATAAAATATGCTTTCTCAAAATCAACTGTGTCACAATGGTTACAGAAAAACATGTTGTATATGTTGATTTAATCCACAGATCTTAAAGAATTCTTGTCTTTCTGAGAAGAAGAATAACATTCCAAATTTTTATGGAAAGAACATTGATATATACTTCCACTCACTATTTGACATAATGATTATTTGTGTATTATTGTGTGATTACAATCAATCATGATGAATTGTGTGCAAAAGTAATAGTAAACAGTAGTCATAGTAAATATAGAGATGTAGTCTAACTATTTGATAGGTTTTGTTCAGAAAATTCTGCTTTAGCCTTGCTCGAGTACTTCAGTGGAAGTTTCAATGCATCAGCAGAAAGATGAATATATAGACTGAACAAAATTAGATTTTAATTTTTATAATGTGGGGTAGAAAGTCACATTGAGGGACCATGACTCAAACACGTTTACATATGAAGTAAAAGGAAAAGAAAACTAGTGGAAACAGAATGAAAACTTCAAAGTGCTAAAAGAGTATCTGGGTGTAGCAGACTTGAGGGAGCAGATAAATGACATGCAAGTGAGACTGAAACAGAAACTTTAAGGGAGATGAGATGGGGGTACAGTGGGCAAAAAAAATAAGAAGAGCACATGGATGCTGAAAATAAGTAAAGAGCAAGATGAAGAACAATGCACAGAAAAATGTGAGAAAATGCAGGCATGCAGAGATCAGAGCAGTATATGGGAGATCATGGAATGTAACAAAGATGAATGGGTACACAGATAGCTCTGGCAGGAAAAGGCAGAGGCAGAAAGAATTATAATATATTTACATTATATTGTCTTCATAGGTCTGATTATATTAAAAAATGTAATTGCAATATGGGATTGCAATGCTTTCAAGATGCTCCTACCATAAAGCCATATAAAAAATGTGTTATAAAAATTCATCAGTGTAAAGTTCTAGTGCTAAGGGATCAACACGTTTCAATACAAAAAAATATCGTGAAGAAAAATAGGTTTACCAACCAAGGCTTCTTTTCTGTATTTTACTTCTTTTAAGAGAGATTATTTTTAAATAATAGTTAGTTGTTAAAGCTGACTACTACTATTACTACTACAATCATTATTATTATTTTTATTATTATTAATTTATCTTAGGGATAAGTTCATAACTTTTCATTTTACTTATTTCCCACTCCCAATCTCTATGGACTGTTAATGGAAGTAACACCGGTTTAAATCATGCAATATTTTTCACAAGTTTTTCTCTTACCACTACATAAATGACAGGCATCACCAATGCAGTTGTATAAAACAGATACAATAGAAAAAATTGAATACTTTAATAAATATCCAGTCAGATTTTATCTCCTTTGTTTTACTCTGGAGAGCAGCCAACAATCACCCAACTGCCAGGAGTGTAAGAAGCAGAGTGTGTATTGCACAGTACTCTTCAGAAATAAGCCTCCCTGAGGTAACAGCGAAGTACTGGAGAACTTGCAGAAACTAAAAGACTATAAGGTAGGAATAGGAAAGAAATTTTTCTCATGCTCCTTTGACATAGAAAATCTTAGTGATTCAGCAAAACAGCTTCTGAATATAGGGTTTTCCATTTGACTTCCACATTCACATTATCACAGAATGGATACAGTGTCCAATCTGGTACAACCTGCCTACTCAAGCAGGGTCATCCCAGCGCACATGACACAGGATTGTGTGCAGACAATTTAATCAAAATTGTAGGCTGAAAAATAAACTTTTTGCATTGTGACGATATATCACTATATAAGACTATATATCACTGTATAAAAGACTATGAGTATGTTAAGCCATTTTTGATTAAGCTAAGATTTTGCATGTTTTAAAGAACAGAACTATTTGACTGCACTTTATCTTGCTCCTAAAACTATTAGAATTAAAATTTTTCTACTTAAAACCTCTGGATTAGCTGAAATAGCTTATTCTTTTCTTTTCCATTCTATTTAGTGAATGATCATTTGCCAGCCAATAATGCATCCCTTTACAGAGAGGCTTAATAGCTACCTACCTTGCTGAGGTTCTGTGAGAATGAAGTATCTAATGCTGTTAGCAAGTGCTTTGCAGATGAAAATTGCAAAGTAAGTGCTAAATATAATTACTGTTATTAGAGACACATTCCAATCCAAATGTTTCTTTGATTTTATAGCTGACACAGATTCCATTTGGTATAATATGCAAAAATGGCCTTTAAAAGAGTGGTCAGGTAATGAAAGTTCCTGTGATGTTTCTTGCTGAGCAGCTCATAATACTTTGTAAGCTAAGAATCAAACACATTTTTAAACAAACAAGAAGTCTTTCTGCATTTATAAAAATACCTTCTGAGTAAACTAATATTTTTCCAGTCAAAATGACATGAAAAAGTTATAAGATCTGAAAAGTATCCCAACAGGAACCAGATCCTGTCTGGTAGGTTTGTAAAGAGGAGCTCTTTTTCTTTACACAAGCACACAGGCACCAGAAATGCCAGCAGGAAAAGATTTAGGAGTGTGTCTAAATGCACCATCAGGTAGTGAATTTCAGTGGTTGGTGCACAACTATGATTCACAAAATTTAGCAATCTGTTTTTTTATCTTTAAGAATATGTAACTTCACATTTGGAGAATCCGTAAGCAACCACGTGGCTTTCTGTGAGCGCTGCTATCCTTCAGTGCTTAAAGGACACCTGGGGATTAAAACCATGAGAGCTAGAGATGAGGAATAGCCCTTCAGTGATGGCAGTGAGGAGAGCTCCACTCCACTGACTGAGGCTTTACAACGCAACCACAATAAATACTTTGGCTTGCTTTTCCAGTTGAAATACTGGTTTAATTCACAGAATCACAGAACCATTAGATTTGAAAGGGATCTCTGAAGATCATCTTGTCCAACACCCCTGCCAAGGCAGGGTCACCTAGAGCAGGTTACACACAAACCTGTCCAGGTAGGTTCTGGCTGCCTCCAGACTGGGAGACTCCATGACCTCCCTGGGCAGCCTATTTCACTACTAAAATATTTACAGTACTAAATGTCTGAACTGCAGTATAAGCAATCCTTGTCTCTATTATCCTTGTTTTACCAATAGTAAGCAAAGTTTGCTTTTTTTGGCTAACAAAATTACGTGGTCATTTTTTTTTTTACATGCTAGCTTCATTTGCATTACATTAACATAAAAATGTAAGTTTAGCTGGCAAAAAATGGAGGGATAGCACACATGGAGTATTTTCATTTACTGTTTGGCAAACAATATTTAGCTGTTTGCTTGTATAGAAGTAACAGGTATCATAATGTTTCTGCCACATTCTACTGGGAATGATGGTCTTTGTGGTTCTGCAGATTAGTCACCTAAAAATAAAGCATTCTGAGCACCAAGACAATTAAGACCTATTGTGGAAACAATTATGTGTGAAACTCTTGTTGTTATGTGAGCTGGGGTCACGAAATACAGCCTATCAAGGAGAATATAAAGAGAATATAAGGAGAATCATAAAATCCATGAGATATCTCATGGCTGATGCAAGAAAGACTACAGTTTTTTAGGTCTATTCACAAGACCCTGTGAGAAATCTAAAGAAAGTGAAGTATCCAACCAAGAAGTTTATTGTTATATTTTTATTCAAGCAACAGTCTAGCAACATCCAAGGCAAGATACAACTAGAATAATGAAAACCACTGTTCCAGGAGTAATAATTACTATTTTATTTTTTAATGTAATGGAACTGATGTAAAATG
This sequence comes from Poecile atricapillus, assembly GCF_030490865.1. Classification (NCBI taxonomy): domain Eukaryota; kingdom Metazoa; phylum Chordata; class Aves; order Passeriformes; family Paridae; genus Poecile; species Poecile atricapillus. The sequence goes on along the minus strand of NC_081249.1, from coordinate 57,797,219 downwards.
TTTATCAGAATTAATATTCCTAAAAACAATGCATTAATACTATTACAATTGCTCCTCCAAAAAAAAAAGGTTATGGCTATTCATCAAAAGCATATCCTTAATTCTAATACTGTAGTAGGAATAGTTGATTTCTATAATATCTTCCAATAACAAAACATATCTTACAAGCCTAAAAGATTGGGTGAGAAGCTTTGAAAGGACAAAATTGAGACAAATTATACTGATCTTTTGAAATGTCTCTGGCTTCTGTGGACACAAGGTATACAGAGGGCACATGGAGACTCTTTCACCTTTCCTGATGCCATGCAACTTCTCACAAACTTGCACAGTGGATGCATCAGCATGATTTGCTCAGAAGAAATCTGTTTAGCAGAAAAATGATTCCTCGTGGGAATTATAGATGTCCCTCAGCATTCACTAATGACATCAAGGTCACAGTCTAATATGAAACAAAGCACTTTTTTTGACTCCTTATTCTAATGATGCAGTGGACAATCAATATCATCTCTTATTTCCTCATCAGGCAACAAAGATTTTAAAGAAGGTGTATGTTCACACACAATTTAAAAACAGAAGGAGAAAAATAAATCCATCTTTTTTTAGTTTTTATTAATAACACGTTTCTTTTACTTTTACAGTCACTATTTTTCCCCTCTTTTTTTCTTCTTTTTTTTTCACCATAGGATGTGTCTTGTAGCAGTCCCTGGATTTTGCATAAAAATACCAACTTCAACATGAGCCTAAATCAAAATATGTGAATTTCCACAAAGACCAGAGGAGAATTTTGATAGACAGTTCTACAAGGTCTGAGCCACAAACTGAAATTAACATACACAGTCATGTCTGTTTCTTTCTTTTTTCATGAAAGATATAATTACATTTTTGTTAATGGTTACTTATTCATATTGTCATGATGATTTCAAAAATAAATGTTCTTTTTGTGTGGAAGACTACAGCCTAGATGTTTGTTAGCATCTAATTTAATGTCACAAGCTACAACTCTATTTATTTTCTCATACTCAATTATTTATATTCTCATGTTCACTCCAGGGATCATCTCATTAAAACTATTAATTGTATTATCTGCCTTTAATATTATTGAAGTAAAAGTATAATAGAAAATAGAAATAAATCTCGAAATTGAGAACTATCTTGAAGCTTTGTGTCAAGTTTATATATAAAAAATGTAAATAGATATATATTAATGAAATACATATTTAAAAGAGATATAGAATTTTTTTGTATGCCAGTTTGATAGCAGCTTTCATTTGGATATGGCTTCATTAAGTCTAATAAACTAGATATCCACCTTTTCTTTATTAAGAAAAAACACAATGCCTTATTAAAATAAGTGCTCTGAACAACACTATTCAAAGTCATTTCAGTCTCAGAAATGTGATCAGATTGCTATAATTCAAAGTGCAACAGACTGCAGCAACTGACAGTGTTGATCTTAGCTAACACCTAATGGAGTTGTGCTTTACAGTTTTCAAAGTTACCAAAATTTCACATGTGAAGTCCCAGTTGGGTCCTAATTCAGATTTCAGCTATCACATGGGAGAATACCAATCTTCATTGACATGACCATAGTAAGTATTGTAAATAAGAATTTTGATATACTTGCATTTTAAATCCACATATATGTAAGTATTCACTTTTTATTTAGAAGTCTTCAGATGTCTCTTTAAAAAAACCACATGTAACAGGATATGATATCTCTGTATAGTGCTTTCTTTAGCTTGCTTTTTGTACAATACAGTGTATTACTATGGCTTCAAATGGGACATTATGGTCTCTTAGACGTGCATATCTAAAACCAAACCAAACCAGAAATGAAAGAGAAGTTAAATATCTGGTTTTGGTCTTAGACTTCCATGAACTAAAGACCACCTAAAGTTTATAGATATATTTAACTTCTGTTGCTAAAACCATTGAAAAGTAGAACCTGAGAAATTAAATTTAACAAAAACATCCCAAGCATCCTGTTTTATCTTCTGTGTCATCTCAGAGATTTCTGGAAAACTAATTTTTATTTATCACAGTATATATATATATGTGAAATTACTCTATGATCAAAATTTTATACCACTTAAACAGGTACTTACATATTCAGGGCCGACTAAATACTCATATGAATCTTTTAATAAATAATAATCTTCTGCAACTTCTACCTGACTTGAAATTTAAGTGATGAAAGAGTTTATAATAGAGTAACTTAAACATTGAAGAATATATTCTAAACCTTCATTCTTTGTAAAAAATTTATGGGTCTAGTTATTTTATTCTTACCATGTTTTTTGCCCTTTGTTATTTGAGAAAATAGGTCTGTAGAGGTCTATTTTTGCTTTGCCTCCATATAACGCCAAACAAGACAGTTCTCACTGGGTTATTACAGTCTAATTGGTCTGCAAATTACTGATGGTCCACACTGTTATGGGAAGTGGTTTGCAGTTCATGCATAATCCACTGTATGCTGTGATTTCAGTATAGATTCCCATTAAATTCCGTGATGGGAATGTGTGATTTGATGGTGGTTCACTCTAAATGTTTATTCGTCTTTACTTGGCAATAGGCAGTGTCTGAGATTCTGCTGTGTGTGTACAAACTTGTACTCAGCCAGGACTTCCTGAAAGAGTTGAAAGAGTAGACAAAGGTACATGAAGGTAGACCTCAGCAGTGATGACAAATGAATGTCAGACATACTCTCAGATCAGAATTCTCCTATTAATAGGAGCTCTTATAGAACAGCTCTTAATAATCTATATTGTAGAACAGCTCTTAATAATCTTCCTCCTGTCTTGCACTAAATTTACCCCTGAAATGCTTACTTCTGCATAAACACCACAGCTCTAAATAAGGGACACCACTAAGAAGTCTCATATTAATGATATTTCAGATATTAGCTCTGAATTTCAGTGAACATATCCTTTTTGCTTTTGGTTAATTGGTATCATTATCACAAATGTCACAGTTGCTTAATTTAATTACTTCTTACTCATACGTAATATTAATTTTCTCTTTTAGAAAGCCAAATGAAGAAATGCAAGTGAAAACAGTGTTTTGGTTTAGTTTGCCTTTTCTGTTCTGTAGGAATTCTACATAGCTGAATTTAAGGAAATACTTTTCAGAAAAACTCTTTCTTTACAAGCGATATCTTTATTTTCCTACCACATTCACAGTTTTTGATCTAAAAACCATCCATACTAGTCAGACACCAATTCCCGTCAGTGCTGAATTGTACATTTATATTTGAATATCCTAACATTTTCATGACTTAAACAAATTAATTGATTTTTTGGATTGCAGTCTCAGGTTATTTCTAATTTTATTGTATATCCTTACCTAAAGCAATAATAATTGCTTGAAGGTATTTACCATGAAATGAAAACTAGATCACAGTAGTCACATCCTCAATTTTAACTAGCTACAGAATCTTCAAAAAGCCTTTCCCATAGTCTGCATTTTTTGTTTTCAATTAAATAATAAGTTCAGTGGTAATTATATGATAGCAAACTGTTATAGCAAATAAAGACCTATGTATCATTTTTTTCTATTATAACTTCTTAAAACAAACAAACAAACCCTCAAACAAATTAAAAAACATCCCAAACTAACAAGAAAACACATCACCTTTTAGTGGCTCCAGAGCCCCTCTGATATGAATAGAGCTAAAGAGAGTGATTTGCTTTCTGAAATGATCCCTGCCCTAAAGATGTGAAAAACACACCAAAATATACTGAGGAAAACACGATTGCTTAAGGTCACACAGGAAATAAACGATCAAGACAAGTAAAGAATTGAGGGACTTTCTTACAGTTATCAGCACTTGCAGCTATCTTGTACTGCCCCAAACTTAAACCTTCTTTTCTTTGCCAGGGATTACATATTTCCATAAGGATTTCATCATCAGTCTCTGTTGTGTCTTTCATTGATGTCTGAGCATTTTCTAAGCCATGGCTGTATGTGCCAACTACCACATTTTAATATACAAGCCTGGAGCTATGTTGAAAAAATAGGTAAAACTTACTACATATATTCCTGGGGAAAAAAAATTAAGTGGCAACCTTATAAAAGTTCACACTGGTGAATTATTTTCCGTACTGTGTGCAGTGGAATTCAATAGACCCCAATAAGAACTCATGAAATGAAATAATTTTAGCACTTATATCACTCTCTAGAAAGGATATTAATTCAAACTATATTCAACATTTATATTATAGTAAACAAAATGTGGTGCTGCAGTATTCATGATGTTACAGATTAAACATGGGAAGAGAACAACTTTAATGAGAAGGAAAACAAATGTTTCTAGTTATTTGAATACAGCTGGCTGTGGAGGAGGAGATATAGTAGCTTTTCCAAATGTACAACTCTCCTCTGATAGCCTACAGGTATTTTGAAGATTCATACAAAATGTCAGAATTTAACTGACTATATAAATTAAATTGAATCTTCAGTTTTGGTAATTTTCATAGCAAGAAAAGAGATCCAATAAAAATCAAGCAAGCTTCTTATAATGCACAACTAGAGAATTTGTATTTACCCTGCAGTCTTTTTAAAATACAGTACATTTACAAGGTGATATTCAAAGTAATAGAAAAAATTCTCTCTCCCTCATTTTTCCATCTCTCCCCATCCCTTATTTATTTTTGCCAAAAGAGAGATCTGTACATTGGCACATCTGTTCAACTACAGTGAAGAAAAAACTTCATAACCTCAGTGGGTTTATGTTTGGGTATAAAGTAGATGTTCTTGTATTAAGAAAAACCCACAGAATACATAGATAGTCTATTTTGGTACATGCTTTAAACATTCTAGATAAAAGCTTAGTCAAACAAGGAAGAAGTGTTTATACTTTTTATCTATTTTTGTGGCTTTTTCCCTAACTTTGATATTTGGGTTTTTCTTTCCTTATGTTCTGTTTTACAATGCAAGAAGAGTTTTAATACTGGATATTAATTATTTAGAGTATGCCTCCCATTAGGTCATGTCATAGTTTTCACAACAGAATGTGTAACTAACAATGAAATTTAGAACCATATAATGGTTTGAGTTGGAAGGAGCCCTAAAGACCATTCAGTTCCAACTCCCCTGCCATGGACAGGGACACCTTTTACTAGATCAAGTTTCTCAGGGCTCCATCTATCCTGGCCTCAAACAGTGCCAGGGATAGGGCAACCACAACTTCTCTGGGCAACCTGTTCCAGTGCCTCACAGTAAAGAATTTCTTCCTAATATCTAATCAATACAATACTCTTTCTTTCTCTCAGTTAAAGGCTTTTGCTCTTGTCCTGTCACTACATACCACTGTAAATATTCTCTCCATCTTTCTTGTAGGCTCACTTCAGGTACTGGAAGGCCACAAACAGATCACACAGAAGTCTTCTCGCTTCCAGGCTGAACAAGCAAAACTCTCCCAGTCTATCCTCATAGAAGAAGTGCTCCAGCCTTCAAATCAACTTTGTGTCCTTCCTCTGGACTTGCTCCCATAGGTCCATGTCCTTCCTGCACTGGGGACCCCAGAGCTGGATGCAGTGTTCCAGGTTGGGTCTCACCAGAGCAGAGCAGAGGAACAGAATCCCCTCCCTGACCCTGCTGCCCACAGTGCTCTGGATGCAGTCCAGGACAGGTTTGGCTTTCTGGGCTGGCAGTGCCCATGGCTGGGTCATGTCCAGCCCCTCATCCAGCAGCACCAAAAAGTCCGTCTCAGCAGGGCTGCTCTCCATCTGTTCATTCCCCAGCCTGTGCTGATACCAGGAATTGCCCTCACCAAGGTGCAGCACCTTGCACTTGGTCTTGTAAACCTCATGAGCTTCCCGTGGGCCACTTTTCAAGCTTATCCAGGTCCCTCTGGATGGCATCCTGCTGTTCATGTGTGCCAATCATGAAAGTGACTGAAGAACTTTCAAAAAATTAACAATTATGTCAGTAAGAACTTAATTAAAAAAATTAAGTGGGAAGTAATAATAAAATTTGACCTGCTTCTCTTAAAGAAGAAAATACATCAAAAAACTTTTCATTATGTCCGTCTGTGAGGATTTATACAAAAGGAAATTGCATTTCAAATTATATGATATTTTTATTTTTGTTTGGTTTTTTTATGTAACTATTTCTTTGTGTTTTGCCAACTGCATATTTCTGTAGGGTTTTTTTGGTTTCTTGCAGGGGAGAGGTTTGTATTCCTACTTCATAAAGAGAACCCTCTGAAAAGAGTTTTAGGAAAAAAATAAAATTCTAAGTTCCCTACAGAAACAAAGGTAGACAAAAAGCCAAATCTGTAAAACAAATATGCAGAGAATTTGGATGCAAGACCCAGTGAATATTTCAGCACCAATTCTGCTATAATAATGCATTTATTATAAGATTTGCAAAGGAAAAGGGTATTAAATTGGTTGAAAAATATAGAGGTGACAACATAATTTGGATCCTTCAGCTTCATAAATGAGTTTTTTAGCATGAAAAAATAAAGAAATACTTGATTCTCAAAAAATTCAATGTTTTATATGTACAAAGGTTAAAGACACCATTTTCTTTTAAGCAGCAGAGACAATTTTGTTTTGAAATGCATGAGTAGTAACATACCTTGATAATGACATTCAACCTCAGTAGTCTGACACAGCAGAAAAAGTTACCTAGAAAAATGCCAAATATTAGTTACTTTTTCAGAGAAACTTCACAGCAAGTTTCCTTTTGGGCTTTGTGAGTCATATATTCATATATGAATGACAACTATTAGTCCAAATAAAGAGAAAGGACTTTTTTCACTTGGAATCCAAAACAAAAAAAATATGTATTTTCTTTCTCTCTTAAAATTGTTCATCCTCATCCTCTCTACCAAATCCATCTTAGTAAAAAATTATAAAAAATTAGAGAAGAATTATTTCTTCTAATTATGCAAGTGCCATGGTGCAGCACTTGCATCACTTGCCCTCAGTGGACAGTCAGGAAGAACAGTATTTACTGGCATCTTTTTTGCATTTCTCCTGTTTAGAAGGAAACCATTCAAAGAGGGTGGTCAGTTTTTCTCTGGATGATAATGACAGTTTCTGGTACAACCTCAGCTGCAACTGGTGAGACCCCTTGAAGTGGTCTCCTCTTTTCTCATGACCTACCTGACCCATGGGCCTCTCTTGTTGGGTCTTGTCTAGCAGTTCATTGTTGGTAAGGCTCCTGCAGCTCCACGCCCCCAAGTCCAACTGGAAGCAAGATTGAGCATGTGTACTCAGTAGACACAGAAAAATATCCATATAATGTACATAAAACCGTATAGAGGATGTGCTGATGGTCACACAAATCAAGAGACAGAGTGTTGCATTCCATAGTCAGACAAGAACAAAAAGCACCAATGGTCTCATTTTGCTTCTCTCCATGGCTGATCAGGATGGATGATCTTCTAGTGGAAAACCTTTAAGCTGGAGGAGACCAATAAGGACCAGGTTGAGCTACCTGCTCTTCTCAGGACTATGTAAAATTAAGCCACATGAGTAAGTGTGTTGTTCAGATGTTCCGTAAGCTCTGAGAGTCTTGATGCCATGACCACTTCCCTGGAAAGCTTGGCTCTGACCATTCTCTGTGTGAATATTTTTTTCTTAATTTCCAGCCTGAACTTATAAAGCAGCTTCTTACCATTTCCTTGTCAGCTGATACTGATAAGGATATCTAAGTAAGCATATGTACGTATGTGTGTGCATATATCTGTATGTGTGCATGTGCGAATCATCTAGCTGTATCTGTAAAAGCAAATGAATAAATAGATGTATATACCATGTGAATCTCACTGTTACCTGGACTCAGACACATAGCCTGCACAGTACATGCCTCTGGATCTGATTCTCCCCCACTGCTTGTCAGAGATCTTTACTGAGATAATTCCTGGCCCACTGGGAAACTGCTTACTAAGAGCACTCAGAGCACACATAAATGTAGTCCTCATAACCCAGAGCATCACAACTACAGTTACAAAGACAAGCCTCCATTCCATGCATATAGCACTATTCTGACTTCAATTCCATATATCTAGTCACAGTCCATGCTTATTCTAGACTCTTGCAACTGCAGGCTGGGACTGGCAGATTCCAGTGACCTGGTCTGTGTTTCTCTGAATGGCCAAGCAGCTTTCCACCTCTAACAACAATTTCTTCATAGTACATTTACTGTGAAAACAGCCAGCTTAGCTCATGATCTGACTGCTGACTCTGCCCCAGACAAGTCAAACAGTCAGTATTTTTAAGAAGGATAGTCAATGCCCTTCTGTAGGTAAGATTATTTTTTGTGGTTGTTTTGATTGTTTTTTTAAAGTATATTAATTTCTGAGCATAAAGAGGACATGACAGAGGAAGATTTGGGAGCAATGAGCCTTTATGCAGCAAGAATCTGGTAAACTGAAAATCACATTAGGGTTAAAACTATACAAAATTAGTTGTCACTTCTGGTTCATCATTGATCTACAAGAGCCTTAATTCCTAATAATTCTTCATAATTCCTTACTAGGTCATTGTGTATTATAAATCAAGGTTGCCAAAAAATATCTCAAAGACCACAGTCATATTAAACATATATATATATATAAATATAAAATAAGAAAAAAATCATTCTGATTTTGTATTTTGGGAAGAATTCACCTTAATGGGAATCTTTTGTTTCACAAAACAATGAAAAAAACCCCTTCAATGTCCTTTTTTGTCCTTGGTGAAACTGAACAAAAGAAATAAAAACTTTCAAAGACCATAGATAACTTTTGAAGTTCCTTGCTGTTAGTGCCATGTGAGAGACAATACATATATTAAAGAAACATAAAAAAATGTGCCATGTATGTGTAGCAGCCTGAAATTCAAGAAGAAAAGAAAGTCACTGAAGCATTTCCATATGAAAAAAAAAAAAAAATGCATGGAAGATCATTTTACAGCAGCTGAAGGATTCATCTTCAAATACCAGAGAATCCAGCACCACCAGACTCACTTATACTGGTTAAGGCTGCAGCAGTATATTGCCCTTTGAGCTTACTACAGAATCACAAGCTGAAAAAAAATATGAATGATATCTAATGATAGGATTCCAACACTGTGGAAAGTCTTTTAGGGTCGAAATCATGGGGACTATTTTGAAGAGGAATCCATGCCTATGATTTTTTTGAAGTTGTCATGAATTCATCAAGAATTGTTAGTTATGTAGCACTCCTCAAAAATGGAGTCAAGTAAGATTCTCTTGATTATTTTTTTTTGTTAATTAGGATGACAATGAAGCAAATAAAGCAATAAGGGATATCATCGAGGAGAACAGATTGAGTATAAAATTTGTTCCATAATAGAATTTTAATAATAAATTTCTATTTTGAGGTAATGAAATAATATAACCAGAGTACTACAATGACTCACATTTATTTGAATTACTCTAACACCTAGATCTAGGTATTCAAGAGACTGATGAAAATGAGAATTTTAAAAGTGTTATATGCCTACCTTTTCCTAGCTCTTGAAATGTCATATTTATAGGCTGCAACTCACAGTACAATAGTGCTAGTTGTTATGTGGGGTTATCCTGAAATTTATTGTCCTAAAAAATTTGCTTTGTCTGAAGTGGCAGGTAATATTTTAAAATTAAATAAAGTGATAGGTAGTTAGGAGAAAAATAATGTAAAAGCATAACATTTACATGGAGAGGTGTGTGTGGGTACAATCTAAAAAAATTACAGAGACATTTGTATGTGAAAAATCATACACTCTAAGTGCATGAACAAAATACTGATGTGCTATATTCTTACTGATATTATCAAGTTTAAAAGTAGAGGCTCCCTTGTTTCAAAGATTGCACATCTGTCATAACTAATTGAAATTTGTGGCATTAATTTATATTATACTTTCTGAAGGAAGAGATTAAATTTCATTCATGCTGTCCATTATTTCTTAGTCTAAAATGTTTGTGAATTTAATCAAACTAGATTTTGCCAGTCCTATAATGTCTGCCATATTGCAGAATCATGTTTGCTCAATTCCTGTTTCTGACTAAATAATTATTTTAGCAAAATGGAATCCTCTTCAGGGAGTCAATAAGTAATTCCCAAGCAGGAAGTCCTATAGCTTGAAGTGTGCATTATTGCAGTTGGGTGCCTGAATCTGATGAGATAGCAGAGCTTGGATTCTTCCTGAGAACACCAAAATACTTCCTTTTCTTGTCTGCTACAAAGTCTTTGGTATTTGCAAAAGGCAGTCATAGATTCTATATGCAGGGAAATGTATCTCTATAGCCTGGAAAATGTATGTACTTAGGAGGATCTAATCAGTGTTAAATCCTCCAATCAGCTTTTCCTACAGGTTAGATATTCCACATTGGGAATACATAGATATGGAAAAATGGGAATATTTATCCCCTATTCTGAAATGCAGTCTTATACCAAACTTCTGCTGGTGCTCTCCAGAGACCACTTCCACCTCCAACAGCTCTATCATTGCACAGTTCTATGATTTAAGCAAACAAATGCTAAAGAAGAGAAAATGTGGGGCAAGCTGCAAATTGATCTAGTTGAAGTTGTCCCTGCTCATTGCTGGGAGGTTGAATTAGATGACCTTTAAAAGTCACTTCCAAGTCAAATGATTGTCTTTATATGTATGAAGCAAAGCAACGCAGAATCCCCAGACCTGCGCAAAGGAATGAATTTTTATTTCAAAATACAGTCCTTTTTAATCATTCAGCCCAATTTCAGCTACATGGTTTTAACCATAACAAACATAATCCAACTAACCACCATACACCATGATATGAACACCCAATGGTTATATAGCTTGTTTTTCTACCTCTAATTCAGTTGAGTCATTTTCCCACAGTCCTTTTCTGCTTAGCCCAAGTAGCCATCCTGAGCCATGGTTTCACAAGGGTAACAAGGACCTTATAAAATAAGACTTTACCTATATACAACATTTATCTGTGAACCTATCTTTTGAGATTTAGGATTTGAAACCATAAATAGGGAAAGTGAATATTTTATGAGAGAATTGATAACCCTACACAAGCTAAGGATCTTAGATCTGGCTGATGTTCAAGGGATTTGAAGTTCTGCTTTTCTAAAATCCAGCTGGCTTTCAGGTATTTCTTGACAGCAGTTCTTTATCCAGGGAAAAGTAATTCTCACTGACAGGGTTACCAATCTCTTTCCTAAGGCTCTGATCTGCATGTGAGTTAAAACTCAAAATCAAATACATCCAAAACAAGCCGAACTTTCTCAAGATAAGTCAGCAACTGATCCTGAGTAGAACTTTATGTTTCATTTTAAGAATTATTTTCAGCATAAAGAGTAACAGCAGAAATTGCTTCAGCTACAGGTTTACACTAGTTTTGAGAGGGTCTTTTTTTCATCTTTTCATTTACTCACCTGCTGTAAAAAATTAGAAGGACTACAGGATCTGACCTGATAGTTTTTAACTTAATTGGTTATATTATGATGTCCAAGTGTATTTCTTGATATTCACCTTACATTATTATCTTCTACACTGAAAGAATATAGTTTGCAACTATTTCAAATAATCTGACAGGAATTGAATCAGAGATGGAAAACAGTATCTTCAGTTTGTTCTACTTTATATAATTTTATATAAAGTTGTACTTAAACAGCTAGCAGGGACATTTCTTGACAATTCCTTTATTAGTATTTGTTTTGCTTGTCTGATTTTTTCTTCTTTTCTTTCTTCTTTTTCCTCTTCACATTTTGCTTATATTTTAAATGGGACTGCAGAAATCATTTAATTTTATTTATCTTGCCACAAGCAGATCTATTTCTGGAATTGCCGAGAATGCTTGGAGTAGCAAGCCTCTGAGTAAAACCTCAGTTCTGCTGGGAATTTTTCAATAACATCTTGATGCCTACTTCTGGCAATCTGCATTTCATTTTTTGAGAGCAAATACTATCTGTTTACAAATGAGATATATAGAGATTTAACTTGGTTTCCCCAAAATAGAGATTCCTATTGAAAAATCAGAATGACAGGCAGGAAATCCTGGTACAATATATTTTACACATTCTGCTCCATCTTCTATTTTTAAATTATGCAAAATTTAGGCTTAAAAAGATGATAGATGGGTCACCTACAATACAATCTTTTAGTTAGCCAGACATCAATTTATCACAAGCGAGAACTGATTTACTGAGAAAAAAGCAAACAATTTACTTAGACCATGCAAAACAGCCTTATGAAAGAAAAAAGAAATGGATCAAAAATATTTATTTTTTTATGTGTTCTTCTTCAGTTTGATCCCTGTGATTGAAGTAACTGTGAAAATACTAGGAACAAGCATTATTTTTAACTTCAGAACTAAAGCACTTATAAAATTTGCTAGGACTAAAACTAAATGTCAAAGGTGGATTGAAGGATTTGTGTTTGTGTAGTTTCAAAATCCTTGGAATATTCCTTCCATTTTGCTGAAAACATTCCTGTTTTTTCAAGCTTTCCTTTTACTATTTCCAAAGAGTTCAGTTTGATGTATTTTCACCTGGACTACCTGTTATGTGTGGGAAATTTTAATACAGTCGTAAGACTCTAAACAACTTAATCAAGGCAGGAATTCAAATATAATTGTAGATGTTAAGAACATTCAAGTGTTGGGGGGCATGGGGGGAAGGCTGTAACATTCAATAGATGCTGTTTTCAATTGCTTGGTTGATGCAGGAAGAAATGGTGAGGGTAAATAAATGAGCAGGGCTTTGCTTGCAGCATTTCCTTGGGATATGAACAAGTGAGCATCATACTGCACAAACTGTAGTGCTAATTTCAGTAGCATCCATCCTGCACAAAAGAGGGAGAAAATTAGAGGTTCAACAGGGTTGAATCACAACTTGTTTCTCATTTGTTCTTACAGGGCTATGGTAGAGCCGTGACCAAGCAGTAGTGGGAGACCATTGAGAATTGAATTAATGATTATTCCATAAAATATCTATCTATAATATATATAGATATAGATATAGATATAGATATATAAAATATATATATCTATCAATGACATTGATACATATGCCTTCAAGAAAAATATTGTATCTACCTGATCTAAGTCCTTATCTCAAATCCCTAAGAGCATCCCAAAAAGCTCAAGCCACCTATCCTTCAGAAACTAAATCCTGTTCTCCAGCAACTTTGCTGAGCTGGGACTTGAATTATTGCTTAAAGGATTATGACCAACAAGTGCCATTTAAGGCACTTAAGGATGTCTGAGTTAATTTCACAGCCTTAACACATATGACATGATCTTCAGAAGAACCAAGATATCTCAAATTAGAGGTCAAGTAGAATAATAGAGTAAATATTTGGTACCAGAAACCTATATTGATAGGCAACAAAAATCTTCCCATAATTATTTTACAGAAGTTTGTGTCTGTTCTGACCTGTCTTTCTCTGTTTTTGAGATTGTTTTACAGCTTTTTAATATTTTAATTAGGAAATTCTACACCTAAGCACATCTAAACTTTTTGCACCAATTGTCTGACCTATATGTGAGTAATAATGATAGCATGCTGCTATCTGGGGAGATACAGTGCACTCCCTCTTGAAGAAGAAAGTCACAGTCGCAAACAGAAATAGTTCTCATTGATGAAGAAGCAGATGAGATCAAGTGTGAAGCAAAAAATTTCTCTGTATAAGTAAGGATCACACAACAGGATTATTTGTATTAAACGTCTCTCAAAAATATTAAAACAGTCACAAACATTTTTTACTAATGCATGTAGCTTTTATATAAACTTAATGTCTTTCAAGGGGACCAAGGAGGTAAAATATCAAATTAAAAAGATAAATTAAAACTTCAATTAAAATAAACCAAAGAAAATTCTATGTATTTATTTAGGAACACCTAGTAAATTTACTTCAGACTTGTTTTTGATAAAGGTCTCACTGAAAACAGTCTGCAAAAATTTGCAGTTTTCATAATATTTAGAAAGAGTAACCTTTCATTCTTGACAACATCAAATCCTTCTTTCACTTTTTTTAATACCATTTGATAAATGTAGCACATTAATTTGTGGTACATTTAGTGCAGTCAGATAAAATATAATTAAGAGTCTATCTTGTTTACAAAACTAGCATGTTGAGACTATTAATGGGCAATTCACTCACACAAAATACTGTTATACACCAAACAGGAAAATAAAATGGAGTAATTATCATTTGCCTATTTGTAGGTTGGTTTCTAAAATTAAATTCCAATAACTGTTTTAGTGTAACTCAGATAATACATAGATCAGCTGTACTCAAGTGAGTTAGGATGTTTATTGCTGTAAATAATGCTGAAAGAAACTCCAGCTATATGTGATTACCACAGCCCTAGTCATTCCAAGTGTTCTTTCAGTCTGGGATAATACAACACAAATTTTATACTGCTTCAAAATGACCATTCTTTTGCCTTTATTCCCTCCACCTTTTTTTCTTCTCTTTTCCCATGGGCACAGAGAATAATAGAATCAGAGCTTGGGTTCAAAGGGACCTTAAAATTATCTGGTTCCAGACCCCCTGCCATGGGCAGCTATACCTTCCGTTAGATCTGGTTGCTCAGGGCTCTGTCCAACCTGGCCTTGAACCTTTCCGGGGATGGGGCATCCACAGCTTTTCTGTAAAATCTTTTCCAGTCCCTCTCCATCCTGACTGTAAAGAATGTATTCCTTGTATCTAATCTAAATCTCTCCATTATTAGTTTAAAACTCTTCCTCCTTGTGCTATCACTACCTGCCTGTGTAAAATTCCCACTCTCTTATAAGACTTCTTATAAGACACTTTCTTATAAGCTCCCTTTATGTATTAAAAGGCTGCAAAAGGGTCTTCCTGGACCTGCTTCTTCTTCAGGATGAACAAGCCTAACTCTCTCAGCCTGTCTTCATTGGAGAGGTTCTCCAGCCATTAGATCATTTTCATGGTCCTCCTCTGGACCCACTCAAACAGATCCATGTGTTTCTTTGCCCGAGTACTTCAGACCTGGATTCAGTACTCCAGGCAGGTTTTCACAGGAGCAGATTAGAGAGGCTGACCACTTCACTGTGGATGCAGCATACGATGTGGTTTGCTTTCTGGGCTGTAGTAAACACCATCTACCCATACAGAGCTTTTCATACACCAGAACCCTCAAGTCCTTCCCTGACTGGCAACTGTTCATCTGTTCATCCCCCAGTCTGTACTCATATCTGAGATTGCTCCAACAGAGTTGCAGTACCTGCACTTGCATTTTCTGAACCCCATAAAGTACTTGTGGCCTCACTTCTCAAGTTTTTCCAGGTTCCTGTGCATGGCATCCCATCCTTCAATTGTGTGAACCAGACCACTCAGCTTTATGTCTCCTGCAAACCCACTGAGGGTGCACTTGATCAAAGCTGTCTCTGATATTGATGAAGATATTGAAGGGCACTAGTCCCAAGACAGAGCCCTGAGTGTTATTACTTGTCACTGACCACCACCTGGGCATAGAGCCATTAACCTCAACTCTCTGGCTACAGACAATTAATTCCTTATGCAATAAGTAACATGACCCTAACTTTTCTAAGTGTTCATCCCCAATCCATTTATGTTCAGTAAATATTTCTGGCAGAGCTGAAGAAGGAATTATGTTATGTTCTACTGTAATAGTTCTAAAAATAATTTAGAGGAGGAATATCTCAGAGTTATAATTGAATATTACACCATGTTTTAGTAGTACTACACTTAATATATGCAGAGCCCTAAGAGCACTGCATTATCAGAATAAGCCCCTCAACAGATGTTCCACTGGAATAGCCCAGGGGAGTCACGGTCAGAGCCTGGTTTACAAATGCTTCAGTCGTAAGTCTAGATTTAGATGGTATGATATCCTCTTCATATTTTCTGATATATGAGCTGTATCATAGAGCACATGCAATTCAAATACTATTTTTTCTTTAGGTGTATAAAAAACATTTATAGGAATATAAAATATATACTGTTGAAGTACTAAGCCAATATACGTCCTTTAAAATATTAAACTTTTCTTTGTGTCTTAGTGTGAAACTTTGTCATGTCTTCATGAACAGTAAAATGTACACTCAGAAACCTATATGAAATTAAACTTAAAAATTTTGCCTTCTGGTCTAAATGACTGCTTGGTGAAGTAAATTTCAACTTTTTCCAGACTGCATGCTATTAGAAATTTTTACATTAAGCCATCAACCTCTGCTAATTGCATTTTATTTGCTTTATGGATGTCTAGAGCTTTGTAAGGTGTGAAAATTTTACCTGTTGTAGTAGTTCCGTGTAAGAACTGGTCACTACAGTGCTAAACCACACTGAGCTTAGTATAACCACTGATCAAAAAAAAATCAGTATTAAAGTAAGAACATGTTTAAAATATGCCTAACTTGTGAAAATAGGAACATATGTAACAGTTCATATTTAAAAACAAAATGGTACTTATAAAATTGTTAAAGACTTTCAGAAAACATGTTCTAACTTCATTCAATTTAAAGATTTAAAGTAGTGGTTTGATGAAAATCAGCATTTTAAAGTGATAAAAATCTCTTAACCAACAATACCAAAAAAATAAAGTTCAACCAACCAGCCAAGTTGCATAGTCATTCTCTAGAAATAAACTATTCAGTTGTTGATCTTAGCTATAAGTCCGTACAGCTGCAGAATTATTAGCTACGTAAGATCAACTTAAAGTGTTAGTCTTTTGTTTTACTAAAAGCTTAACTTTTCATATCTAAAGGACCAGGAATAATTATTAATATGTACATTTATGTTTAGAATTCAGACCTAATTAAAATCTAATATTTTTCTGTACTTGAATATCGTTTGCTAGTTTCTACTATCCTGTAAATGATACATAATGGTGGAAACTACTGAGACTAGTAACAAAAATGTTAATTTCAATTTCTAAATAAAAATTAGTCTATTTTTACATATTCATATACTTGAGCATAATTTTCTAGTTTATCTACCTGTAATAGTTTTCTTAGTAAAAACTTTGAGCTTTCAAATATACTTGTGTAGAATAGTAAAAGGATTCACATAGTTCTATGACCAGCAAATAGATTATGTAAGAATTTTTCTTTAACTCATTTCAAATTTAAAATAGTATGAGAAGAAACAGCCTGTTAAGCCAAGAGATTTTAAATAAGTGTGTACATAAACAAATACAAAGAGATAAATGTATACAAATGATTTTTTTCCTTCTTACTAAGACTACTAAAATTATTTGGAGAAAACCAATATGTAAGAAATAAATAAAAATACCTGGATAATTAAAAACTGTTTTTCTAGATGATTATATCATTAATTATTTCCTACAAACAGAGAAAAAATTATTCAGTTTTCTCTTAAAAATTTCTCATTATTTGTTCATTGTTTTCTTCTAATTTCTAGGTACCCAGTTATCCTATTCTTCAAGAAAATTTAATGCATGAAACCAAAGATTAGAATATACACTAAATAGCTGCATTTAGCTAAAAAAAAAGAATGATAAACTGTGTCTGAGCAAAGTCCTGGGTTGTAGTGACTAAATATATAAGTGCAGTGTCCACAGTCATAAATGGAATGATAGTCAAGATCCGTGATTAACTAGATTTAAAAGAGGAGTCAGCAATTGGAGGCTGAAGGGGCACTTGCAGTCTATTTATACACTGGTGTGTGGAGGAGGTGGGAAATTATACCCTCAGAGTAAGGGTGAATAGTTACTCTGGTTTACTGTGTGACTCCAGAGTGCACACAAGCCACGGGCCAGCAAGGGTAGGACATTTTCACTCTGTACTACAGGATGGAACAAATGTATCACAAGGCAAATATGCATGTTATCGTCAAATTGCATTGATCAGGTTTTAAAAACTGTTTCAGGAGAAACTGTGTCCATCCCTCATTTCATGACGTTGTCAGAACCCGCATTCTGATTTCATTTTCAGTCCTCTACCCTCATTGTCCTGTTCAGACATCTACTCTTGATAGAACAGCAATTTTCCATATACAAGGTGCCATTTCAACTCTTCACACTGCTAACATTTATTTCTCTCTTCTTGTCACATCACCCATGCTTTATAATTGTTATTGTTATTTTAGGTTTTTCAAAAATTCTTTATTATTGTTGGCTAACAGTGGCTTAGATTGACTACTAGTCAAATATTCCTTATTAAAGTTAGCTTTTACTTTCAGTTTCTTGCCTGAAAGGTTTTCAGCCAGAAAGTTTGAAGCCTAAAACTTTGATTTCCATTATCATGATTTTTTGGGGTACAAATATAATATATAAGGAGCTACATCTTTTTCCCAAGAAAAAATAGTTTAGAAGGAATCAGTAAGTTGAAACTAAAACCCCAGTGTTCCATCAGGGGTAAGCAGATAAATGTATGCTTCAGAGATTGATATTTGAATTTGAATGATTGGTTCATTCTATTTGAGGGCACAGAACATATGATGCTTTCTGCACATATTTTGTGCAGCAAACAGTGCCTGAAAAGCAGTTTCAAAAGACAAAAACTCTGTAACAAAAAATTGCACTCTTTGATTTGTTACTGTATTCTACTTGGACCAAAACTTGTGTTCAACTACTTAAGACCTCAACAGCAACACTTATAAAATTATATGTGAATTTTAGGCAAGTAAAAATGATATCATTACTAATATTTAGTATATGTGGTTATTTGTATAGACACCTGTTGTGGTTTTAAAACAGTAACTAAAAAATTACTTATTTCTTGCTGTGAGATATGGATTAGAACAAGAGCAAAACAGGCTTAAAACTTAAAAGGAATAAAGAAAGTTTATTAACAAAACTACAAGAATAAAAACACCAGAATAAACTTCCAGAATACTCTTTTATCCCCCACTACTTGACCATTCCTTTGTACACGTGGTAACACAGAGACAAAAAACTTTAGAACTTTTGTGGTTAAAACAGTCTCAATTCCTGCTACAGTCTTTTCATCAGTCTTTGTAGAGAAACAGAAGTTTTCTTCTGCTAATCTATGGAGTTTGTCACGAGAAAACTATTACTGTTATAGTTTTCTATTTCTCTGATGCCAGCTGCCCGGAAATCTGTCATCAGAGTTCACTCCTCCCATTTCACATCACTCTGAGGTGTGTATGGGTCAATGAGTCTAGGGATGTCATTTTAAGGATGAGTCACTCAAAGACAAAAGTCTTCTTCATCTGTCTCTCTGAGCTTCTCTGGAAACAGTTTTCTCATTGCCCTCAAAGCCTCAAATCTTCGCCTCACTCTGTTCCAGCACCTCACTGTATCACAATTACTCCACCTTTTGCTCAAAATCCACACTTTGAACACTCCATTCCTCACAATATACTCTGTCATGAATTAAAGGAGTCTTTTCAAACCACTACTGTCCATCTCCATAGCTTTAACAGAAAGATATTTTCAGCTTATGAAGCACCTCCTTATTCTCTCTCCATCTAAAACTTAACTCTTTTCTTCACTGTTTTTGGTGGTTTTATGATGTCTTCTTCATGTTGATTGTCTCTCTCTCTGTCTCTCTAAGAAAAAGGAGTAATCTGTACGTTTTATCCAGGTAGTAAAAGAATTAAAGCCTTAGAAAAGCTGCAAGAGTTTATGGTGTCAGGTTTCAGTCCAGCAGCAGAAACTGAAAACTAAGCCCGCCCGGCCGGCTCCATTTCTCCCCACCCCCTTCTGCGGCCTTGTCCGGCCTGGAGGGGGGGGGAGGAGGCCAAGACAGAGCCTTGTTACCTCTTCAGAAGCCAGAAACCAAAGAAGACGAGAGCTTTGACTGTACATCTTAAGGGGGTGTTCACAAGTTGACTCCACTTTTTAATGGTCAAAACTGCTGTCAATTCTTAGAAATGACTGATAATTGGTCAGGAGGAAAGACTCCCATCAGCCACCGGCAGCTTCAACTTCCTTAGCTCCCAAAACCACTTTAAAGGTAAAGCCACCCCATGACAACATCTGACATAGAAAAAATATCAAATAATTTTAAACATATCTACAAATTTAAACTACTTTAATCATCATAAAAGATTTCCAAGTTCTACTTTGTCATTTAACTTCTGAATTACTGTTCTCCTTTGTTGCCGTGTACATCTTAAATTAATTTTCTAAGCATTCCATTCTGTAATTTGCTCTGAACTCAGATATTTTTGTATTATATTTTACTTTTTAACATGAAAAACACTAGAAAGAAAATGTGAAAGACACTTGTGACATTAATTGTGCATCATTCCTTATTATTGACCATTCACTTGAAAGTCTTCTTTCACCTGATTCCATTAAGACCCTGTGTTTGTTTAGGGAACATGAGTCAAGTAAGTGCTATTGATGAAGCCTCAGCTTTAAAGGAAACAGCATGTTCAGCTTTTGTGACATGCAAAGGGGTTGCATACTGCTTGTAGTGCCATTTGGAATAACTAATTTGGTGTAGTGCATATGTAACTATTGCTGTTTGATACAGGTTTGCTTTCATCACATTCCAGTAAACTAATTTTTGTCCATATGCTTGGCTCACACACAGAATGACTCATTTGATGTCAGGAATGTGGGCTGTATTCATGCATTTGATAATGTATTTTTCTTCAGAATTGTATAACATTATGAGCTGACAATGAAGAAACATCAATTATTATCTTAAGTGAGACAAGAGGAAATTTTAAAACCTGAAGACAAAATTGTTTAAATTGAGCATTCTTTGTGTATTAATAGAAAGATGCAATAGTCTGATTTCCCTTGGAATACTTTCAAAGTAAATGCCTTAATAAAAAATTATAGAATTTTTTTAAAGTACAGAATTAAATTAATTGAACAATTTTGTTCTCTGTAAATTTATCCTGAAAAGGATATGGAAATATTTGGGACATTTATTAAGAGGAAAGCAAGTCCATCTGCTATGGGAGACATGCCATTGTGCAGATCAATGGCAGAATATCTTTAAGCAACATTCAAAAGAATTTCTACATCGAACTGAGTAATGACTCACAAAGGAAAATCTTGTGAGGTTTAAACAAGGGGGAATGTGTGCAAAGTTACGGCTAGGAGAGAAAAGAGTGAGAGTTGGGGAATGAATCAAGAGTTCCATTACACTAAGAGGAAGGATTCTAGTTTAGATTTTTCTCTTTCACATTAAGTTAGTTAAGATTATTCCCTTAAGATATTTTCCATGCTTCAGTGAATGTTTTTTGTTTGTATCAAACCAAAATTAAAAAGCATTCCCTTGAAGCTGTTATTTAAACATTGCAAACTGTACAACAAAAAAATTTGCTGTTTTTCCATATGTGCACCTAGTTGTGCAAGATGATATAAATAGATCTTAAATTGTTAACTACAGATATATTTTAATCTCTGTTGTCTAAATATCTTACCTGGTTTTGCTCATATAAAGAGCTCTAATGCAATAATAGCGGTACCCTCTTCAGCATTCTTTTGAGCAGTATGTCAAAATTCCAAACATCCATCCAAGTAGCATCACAATAAATGAAATGCACTGTGACACATCAATAAGTGTTGGCAAAACAAGGAAACACATTTAATATTTCAGAATACCTCTGTCCTTTATTATGAGACAGGGATTTCATGAAATCCTAAAATGTCTTCCAAAGAGACATCATTTCAGTTCAGGACCCCGATTTCTGTATTTTAGTGGCAGAATCCATCAGGAAGAAGGAAAAGTGTCACTGGCTTCTGTTGCCTTGGCAACTTGTGTTGCCAAACAACAGGCTGGGTACCTTCTAGCAGGTTTAAACTTTCAGTCTGCTGAAAGACACACTGCAGTGACAGCAGAACAAATACCTTTTGCTAAATGCTTTCCTGATAGCAAAACAAGATAATATTTTGCATATTTTTTCACCACCTTTGATGCTCTTTCCCATTTGCTTTGTGATATGCTTGCTGATATCATTAGCTGTGATTAATCCAAATTCTAAATCCTCCTTTAAGTCTCTTATTTTGGATATATAATATTTGCTCAAATTCCCTCATGATAATACTTGTTTCCATACATGATCTTTTTTACAATTGCAAATGTTGGGATGGCTGAAGAGAACAAATTATTCATTTTTATGGGGTTTTTATTCAATCTGTTTGCACTTTCTCTTCTTGTGGGTACTACAATTTTAAAATATTTGTCATAATGAGATAACTGGGTGGGATTAGACATCTCTAGCTGCAGGGCAAATTTAAGGACTAATGCATCTGTTCCCATAATTGGCATGTCGATAAAGGCTACCTCTGGTGGGGTTGGAGCTTTAGACAAGCCTGTCTGGAGCAGATGGTACAGAGCTTCTCTGTGATATAAGACACACTATTATCTACAGACACCCAGGTGGGAGTCCTCTGATCCGATGTAGATGCCTGATTTTAAACTAGTTACCCTAGGTTCTTTTTATTGCCAGTGAAGAGAAATAGGCACTGTTAGGAAGACATTTATTTCTACCTAATGTAGACTAATAAACTAGGAAAGATGAACTTTGCCCTACATGTTCGTATTTCTCTCTGTTGTATAAAAAAGAAGCTTAGTGTCTAACTCAGACAGAGAGGTCTCCTCAATGTCTAAAATTGGATGAGCTGAACCTATTTTTTATATGTTTATGGAGACCCCAGTTATTATTGCCCTGGCCATTAACTGAGTATCATTTTGCAATTCTTCTGGCCACATCTTTCTGCTTTTAATTACACTAGAAGATTCATTAGTCACTCTTAGCCATGGGTTAAATTAATCACAAGTCATTTAACTTGCTTTAAACTAGCAGGCATCTGGGTTTAACCCAAATTGCTCTATGGGAAGGCACTTCTATGCTATTGTTTAAATTCCTTTCAGTGTTGTGTTTAACTTGTGTTTGGGCATCAACTCAAGATGTAACAGCATAAAATATTTTTTTTTTCAAAGCAGCTGTCTGCATGTGAGTTGAGTGCATATGTTCTGATTATAATTGATGGAGATATGGGACATAATGCAGTTGCCAATCTGCAGGCATCCACTGCCATTCCACACTACCTAGGGTAAAGGAAACTTCAGGGCAAGGTTAGCAGATAGAGCACAGAAGCAACAAATGACCTGTGTCCTGTTGATCTAGCTGGAGGCTGAGTGACATACTTACAATACAATCTAAAAATATTTTAGAAATTATGACCAGGACACCAGCTGAATTTTTCCATAGTAAGATATTCAGTTGACCAGTTATATCACATAATCATACAATAATTCCCTGACAATTTGTCATAAATATAAGGCAATACAATTCACTCTATGCTATAAAGCCAACTATATGCTCAATCTTTATTATATATTATAGGTTCAAGACTTAAAGTTTATATTAGCTTTTTTTGTGAACAATTCTATCCAAGTAAGCATAGGGACAGTGTTTGGAAAGGAGGTGAAGGAATGATTTATAATAATTTATAAAAGCAGAGTGTTAATTGCTTATCTAGGAGTCTGTTTTCCAAAACTGTGTTTATCAGGAAACAACTGACTGCTGCTGAGAACAATGAGGTTACACACAGAGTATGGTAAGATAAGAATTCATCCTAAAGTATGGTTGTCTTCTCATTTTCAATTATTTTGTTTAGAGATGACTTGATTTGTGTCTGCCAGCAAGTCACAAATAAATGAATGAACATCTATAGAAACTCATTCTGTTGTTTTGTATTAATTGGCTAACTAGAGGAACTCAATCCTTCATGGATGTACTGCAGTTGCTGTAAAGCACTTCAGTATTTTCTTCAAGAACCTGGTGCAAAGCAGGATGAGTTTTTTGTGTGTTTTTGATGTGCCCTCAAGTGATTTGCATTTTCTTATTTTTCTTTCTGTTTTCTGGGACATCTGGGCCATTTCTTTCTCCTCCAGCAACTTTGGTACCTCAGTCAATGTAAATTGGCAGAGATCTCTTGATTTCATTGGTAACATATTAATCTACTTCAGCTTAGAGTAGCTCCAGGGTTGTAGAGGTGACTCTACAGAACAGACATCTTCAGCATATATTCAGGACAGCAAAGTTCTATGCCAAAGGTATAGATGCAGCTTTCTCCTCTGGGACACAAACTCTCCAAATATGCACACTGTATCACATATATATTTCAAAAAGATATTGTCAGAAGTATTGTGCCTGGTCCCTCTGGGTTCAGGGTACTGACACTTACGAAATTCTTCTCCTTTATTAATCAATGATCATGGAATTTTTAAGAGTGATAATTGTGTCTTCTTTCTTTCTTTCTTTCTTTCTCTCTTTCCCTTAAAAGTAATTTAGCTTATTTTTATTTATTTTATATCCCAGTTTTACTTCTTTAATCTTCCTCTTCTGTCTATTTCTCCTTATAAATCACAAAGCTACTCATAAACATCTGAAATGATTCTTTCAGGAAGTGAATCCAAAAAGAAAGATAAAATAAGTCATGGCTTGGGATTTCTCTACAGAACAGCAAACAGTGAGGATTTTGGTTTATGAAAAGGAAACCATTTTCTCTGCTAGCTCCAACTGTCCCATTCACTGCCACAGTTACCAACACATCTTTTAGACAGGGCAGTATTATTTGTATAATCTATCCAGTATATGGAAGTATTTTATACTTCCAGTATATGGAAGTATTTAATAGTATTTTGTAAGGTCCCATACAGAAAACTATAGTTTTTTTTCTCAGAATAAAAAATTTTAATTTTAAAGTCCTTTTATCATTCTGGAAAAGACATTAAAGGAAAGTGGTCAAGACTATAGATGAAGAAAATGCATTGAGTCATTCTAAATTTATGTTATTTTTATTCTACTTGAGAAAGAATGTAGCATCTCTCTTTACTCTTAAAGTTTCAGTAGAAATTGGTCCAAATATATTTAGCTAAGGATGCATTCTTTGTCTAATGTATGGAAGCAAATTGCAAGGAAATTAGCAGAATTTATTCAATTTCTTCATTAAAAATATACACAATGAAAACAATAATAATTTACCCTGAAAAACTATTTTCATGAAAATATAACCAATCTGATGTCACTTGTTGGTATTTTGAAATTTTCACTGTGAAAAGAGCCTAAATTCTTCTGTCTGCTTTCTGTAAAAGGAGGAAAAAAGTAAAAATAAGAAAAAATATGTCCTAAATTGGATTTTCCATTTTATTTAACAAAGTTCTTATAAAACATTTTTTTAAGTATCTTATATTATACCTGTTTAAATATTAATAAAATTTGCCGGTGGTATATGGTGTTTGTTTACTTTTTGATGTATGGGTACTGTATGCTTTGTATTGGGCAAGGCAGGATCTTATGCCAAGGAGAAAACATTGGTTTGTTGTTTGCTCTGGAACACCTTTGCCTGCTCACCAGAGGGATAGTTTGGGGATGCAGTACAAGGCAAATAGAGAAAAATCCACTCAACATAAGATCCTGCACCATGACTTGGGAGTCACTGACTCCTCAGCTGTGTTAATCTGAACAGAGCTGAGGGTGAGTGCACTGAATGCAGCTACTTGATGCTATCTGAGACAGAGGTGTTTGCTGAATGGACTGGGAGCTATTCTGGGTGCAAAAAAGCACTTAATATTAAACAACTCTGTGGTGCCAGAGCATAAGAGGACAAGACAGAGGAAGAGGAAAAGCTTTCAGCAGCACCAAAGTGCCACTGGCTTTGAAAGCTCCCTGAAAGCATAAGATATAAGCAGCAGGAGGCCTTTCATGAGGCACTGGTAAAACCCATAGCCAAGACTGACCGATGACAGAGAAAAATTTTTTTTTTTCCTCTAGAAATCTCTGTACTAGCAAGCCATGCAAAGGAAATGATTTCTTACAAGGACATAGTAGACTGCAATTTTCAAGACTTTTTGCTTAGTTTCAATTGAGAGGCTAGAATTTTCTCCATTCTTATAGTCTACTTGTCCTTGTGATGAAAAATTAGCTGAAGTGACTAGATTTTTCTGAACATTTGCTTTTCTGGAGGAAGATGGATAGTTGCACTTCAAAGGTTCATAAAAATACTTTTTAGAGAGTGAAAGACTCTGGAAATTTGTATAATTACTTTTCAGAAAGTGGGAGGAAGAAAGGAAGAAATGAAGAAAGAAGAAAGAAAAAAAGGAAGAAAGGAAGAAAGATCACTTTCTTCCTCCCAGTCCTGTGGCAAAGTTGAAAATTCTAAATAATCTGATTATTCTTATATTAAGACAAAGCATATTTTTGCTGTTTAACAAGTTTAATCTGAGCTTAGGCAAGTCATGCTTCCAACTGAGATTTTAATACAGGAAAAATTATTAGGTGATAATCATAAAGATGAAGACATTTACAGAAGCCAGGGCTATTAAAAAGTCTCATTGTTTAGGTGCATTTTCTGTCTGCCACAAAAATTGTGAAGTTTCACTTTGCAATAAAAAACAAATCAGGAGGATTCAGTATTTTTTAATACTATACTAAGAAAATTTAATGGGTCAGTGTAATATGGAAAATTTTCTTAAAGCACCTAGGGTAGAAAAGCTAGTAAGCTTTGACATATTATAGTTATTAATTATATCTCACTGAAGACAGTCTTAAAAAAATACATGAAGGCAGATGAAAAAGAATGACAGACATTCTTAAATAACTTTATTAATGTGATGATTCATTGACAGAGCTTATTGACATATTTTCAGTTAACATGGTATTAAGTTAAACAATCTATTTTTCCCGGTGAGCAGTGAAGTATGATTTTATTTCATAATAATAAACAAAAATAAGTAATTGACCATTTTGAATCCATCTTTTCATTTTAATCTCAGCAAAAGGAAGAGAAAAAGCAATGTACATGAATACTGTAAATTAGGACAACAGCTAGAAATTAGGACTGAAAAATATAGCATAAGAATTCAGAACCTTATAGAATACTGAAAGATATAAGAATAAGAAATGAGGAAAAGGCAATGGTAAATTTCAAAGAATCTCTGATAAGACTGAAGAAAATAATGAAAATAAATATAAGTTTATCTTTTTTCTTAATACTATAATATTAGAAAACAATATTCTATAAAACAGTTTTTCCCTCATATCTTGAAGGATATTTTTTAAAGAAAATGTTTCTGATGACCAGTCTCTCTTCTGACTTCTGAAAACAGTGCTACTACTTATGACCTTTCACAACATTTGTAAAAGATTAATACTGAGAACAAGAAAAATTTTTTGAAAATTACAGATGGACATGACACTTGAAGAATCTAGACAGTTTCAGTCAATGTAAGTCTGACTCTTATTGTGCAAGATTCTTAAGAAACTAATGTGACTCTTTGTGATTAGCTGTTTCAAAGTTACCAGCTCTCCATCAGGTGTTGCTGCCCTTCTTTGCATCACTTTATTTGGGAATATTTAATTATTCTCAAAGAGGGGTCTGCAAGTAGAACATATACAAACAAAGACATAAAGCAATAATTTATTGGCTAGTACATGAAATATGGAGCTAGATATTTTGAACTCCTGGTATAAACATTAGGATGTTCAACATCCCCACGAAGGTGCAGAAAAATGTTTGCTGCCCAGACAGGCATTAGTGAAGAGAATCATCAGCCTCATCTGCTCCCTAAAATGTTACTAAGATAAGTTGCTGAATCCTTGGTTCGTAGCTTCAAGATATTATCCCTCTTTAAATTGCCACCCCATGGAGAGCACTGACAGACAACAGACTGACATGAATGACATCAAGTATCTCCTTGGACTGTTCTTTCTTTCTTTCTTTAATGACAGCCAAGTTGACAATTTTCTTCCTGAATCTTTATGATACTCACAGGCTCCATATCTGAAATTATGCTTCTGCCTGTAATTTTCCCTCTTATCCTACTTAGCCCCACTTTCTGGACTTTCTCATCACTTAAGGATTTTGTCAAATGTCTGGACCAAAGTTGTGCTGCTGAGCTACATCAGAGATGGGCCAGGGTAATACAGACTACCAGGCCCAGAATAGTCAGGGGAGGTTACAGCAGAGGTTACAGTAAGAACAGATTTTATGAGAGTTCAGTTTCCATGGCTGGCCTGGACACATGGAGTAGAATTGATTGCACAGCGACTTGGCTTCAGCCCACTTTGCAGCAGTGTGTAAGTTAGGTGCCTAATTACTGGAAGCTTCCCTCCTGTCAGGAGAGACAGAGAAGCTTCTCCAGGCAGAGAATTAGACCTTAATGGCCTAAATAAATATCTGTAGATGCCATCCTCTCCTTTCGTAACCCTCTCTCCCTAGGGGAAGCTTTGTCTAACAGTCCGAACTAGGTAATTTAGTAAGAAAAATTCTGTACTTACTAGGATGAACTCAGGTCTTTACTGACAATAATTTCTTATTGGAAAAACAAGAATTTACCCAGCATTTACTGATAAATGATTAATGCTCAAATCCTTACTCACAATTTTTGCTCCTAAGTAATTCTGCTAGAATCATTCAGACCATTTACATAAGTAGGAAGTGTTACATGAATGTATTCAAACCACTTTTTAAAAGGCTATAACTCACTCTGCTTGCTCTGGACTTGGGATTCAATGTTGCTGACAATTTGTGAAGCACATAGCTGCCTAAACACCTCTCAGATATATAGACATGGGAAAGAGAAGGGTAAAGGGCTGGAGACAGCACGTAACACAAACCTAAGAATTAAAACTCCTGTCCCAGACTAGAATTAGGAACCTTGGAAAGTTTAATTCGCAGTCTTTTTACTGCTGTTGAGATGGGAAGGATACTGGCAAATCTGTTGACAGAAGCCATAACATGGTCTTCCTAAGTAACCACAAACCACAAAACCTAGCACCATTTATGGTAGCAAGGGCTTTAGCAGCTTTTGGCCATCAGCCTGAGAGATTTTCACGGAATATCACTGAACTGCTTGTTGCCTGCCAGGAGCTCACTGAGGTTTAGAAGCAGTAGGAAGAGATCAAGTCCTCCACACCAAGAAAAGGAGAAACCTTCTAGCCAAACGGCTGCCACGTGAAAGCTGTGTGCAAGGCATAAAGTACTCCTCAGTGTGCCAAGTACAGTTTTGGGAAGCAGGCAGAGGCTGGCTTAGTGCTACATGAACCGTCCACAGCATGGTCTGATTGTTGCATCTCCCCAAAATTTGCTCAAGGAAGTAAAGAGCGCTTCAAATGCAGGAATCCTCTCCTATTTTGTGCATATCCTGAAGGAGAATATACCATGCTTATCCTCCACTACTTCTTCCCAGGCCTCTTTGTGTCTAGTCTGTCTGCACAATTCCACATGCCTGAACAGGCTGCATAAGATCCAGCCAATCCAGGAAATCTCCATGAAAATGTTTTTGCAAACTCTTACTTAACCAGCTGTATGTCATCAGGGTCATGTCCTGTCCTCATCCAGCGTGCAAATACCTTTTATTACCTGAAAAAAGGGTAAGAACCTGAAAAAAGGGTAAGAACCCAGTGGGTGAGATTGTGTTGAGATCTGACTCCCTGATCCACTGGACACACATCAGCTGGAGACGACATAACAAAGTGGTGAGGGTGAGTGCGTTCATACCATGGTTTTTTCCTTAAGCTCTCCAACTGCTTCTCCCTGCAACAAGAAGGTGAGTCAGCCTTCAAGTGTGCCAGGATCCTGTGCCAGGTGGTAGCTATAGTTTTCCCTCACTTTTATTTACACTCTCATGATCTAAGCGCTCTTTGAGTTGCAGAACCCCCTAAACCTTTTCCCTGATACCTTCCAAGCTGGTTCACCCCACCAAGGAGGGGACTCTCAGTTGGAGGGGTCTGTGTGATGTGGGTGATCAGAGCCACCAAGGGGTCTTATTCCCTTGGATGGTTTCAAATCCCAGCACAGAATACAGGAATTTTTATACATTTGCTTCTGTGACACAAATACTCTTCCTCATTTTCTACTATTTTGTCTCATAGTCACGTAATTAGTCCTTGTTTTCTTTTTTTCCTTTATCCCTTTCACTTCCCAGAGAGACTTCATGCTCAGTTAAAAAGTTGTTCTGAACTCATCATCAGGAGGCACCCTGGTTCATCAGGGCTCTGGC
Source organism: Poecile atricapillus (assembly GCF_030490865.1). Classification (NCBI taxonomy): domain Eukaryota; kingdom Metazoa; phylum Chordata; class Aves; order Passeriformes; family Paridae; genus Poecile; species Poecile atricapillus. The sequence goes on along the minus strand of NC_081249.1, from coordinate 57,767,341 downwards.
ATTAAAAAGAAGCATGTCTGAGCCTCTGTTGCTAGAGCTGGGAACATTCTGGGACACATAACTACCCATGGCTGCCCTCATCAAGCCAACTTGCAATTAGTTTCCTGAACCCCTACTCAGTTATCTTTTTGAGCTTCATTTACTACTGAACAGGCATACACTCTGTAAATCTTAGTCATTCAAAAAGTCTGAATGATTGCAATCATAACTAAGAATTATGCGGGTGAGTAAGGGTTGCCGGATCAGACCACTAATTAATAAATGTCAGTAAAGCGCTTGCAATGAAAGATGTTGTGGGAGTACGGCACATTCTAATTAAAACATCAGATTTACTTCCACGTGTTAGTCATAGACTTTGCAAAAGATTGCTGTTTCCAGAACTTAAGAAATTTGAGAAAATTTTCTTTTTCACATGAATTGTGTTTATACAGAAAATTTGTATTCCGTATATTAAACAAAATAAAACAAAGTATTAAGAAATGTTAACTGATGGCTTAGGGCTGCCTGGAGGAGACCTTGCAGTTTATCCTTTTATATTGGAATCTGCTGTGCACCATGTGGAATGACACTTATTTTTGACTCATAGAAGATTTCAAACAGTGAGTAACGCTAAAAGAGTTCTCAAAAAAGGGTTTTAAATACTTCCATTTAATGCATTATTTTACAAAGTCATATTTTGGGGTAAGAGATGTTTTAAGGATGAATCAATCACATCTGATTTCACTTAGCTATAAAGCACAAAGGAAAAAGAAATGTCAGGCACTACTCTTTTTCTTCTGGTTCTCAGAACCAGCAATGGAAATGTGATTTATGTGTATGCTAGTGTAAAATGAAAAGTAAAAGGACCATGGCTAAGCATTCCCCCTGGATATAAAATAAAATGTGTTATTTTGCCACAAAATTACAACATTTGAAAAATATTAGTCTTGGTAAAATATTCAGATTCCCAGAAGAGTATTTCAAGTGCTTTTGCAGCAAATGTTTTCCTTTCCTCTTCTAGGATTTGGAAGAAAGATTGTCAGATTAATAGACTAGAAGGAGGAGGAGTATTGGATACACTTTTCTGATTCTAATATATAAATACAACACTTTTTTTTTTATTGTGACTAGAAAAGTAGTTTATTAAAACTCTAAAATTTTAGAAATTCCTTTTGTCTCTAAACTAGCCCATTATAAAATCCATTTTTCTAAAGCACTTCTCCACTTTATATTTTTACCCCATCATTTTCCATTTTTTTTCCGTTTTAAATAAATGATCATGTATTTGGAACTCACACTAAGCAAAACCTATTCCAGAAACAGTGAAACCATTATCATCAGGTCTATTTTAAGAATTAAGTGCTACTTAAAGAGGCAAGTGGAAGAGCAGTATTTATTTTTTACTATTTATTTATACTTTTTAAGAAGAAAATTAATACATGCAAGTCAGGTGGCATTTTAGAAGCTCTCAGAGCTTTATTCTAAATTTCTTATTATAAAAGGATAGTTCCCATGGTAACAATTACATCATTTGGCATGCATACTACCTGAGGAAAACAGAACCATTTAATAAAGAAACACACATTCACCATTGTGTGATGTGAATTGATTGCTTGTTGCCTAATTATGTTTCCTAAAAACAGGAGACTGCAACAATTTTCAATGTCAGCATGACCACTTGCTTGTCAAAATTATCCTTTCTGCTCCCAGCTCTTTGCAGCTCCAAAATTCCATCTGCCATTCATTTCCTAGAAGCCACTGTTCAACAGTGTTCAACTCGACACTGTTCAACTATTGTTGAAAAAGAACCTCCTCTACCTATGGCACTTCTTTCTGCATGCTTATGCTCTTTCTTCTTCTGATGTTGAATGGTGTTGGAGGTTTTCTGTATAAAATAAAATAAAATAAAATAAAATAAAATAAAATAAAATAAAATAAAATAAAATAAAATAAAATAAAATAAAATAAAATAAAATAAATAAAATAAAATAAAATAAAATAAAATAAAATAAAATAAAATAAATAAAATAAATGCAGTTTGACACCTAGAGATGAATGGTTTTATAGGGATATTTGATTTGAAAATTTTTCACACAATTTAGCTGGCTGCTTGAAGCACAATTTGGATTACACGCTTACAGGACTATGCAAAGGACAGTGACCTTTTGTGCTCACATCCTCTACATACAACCCATTTACAAATAATACACATGCAATCCAACGAGTTCCACAGTAAAGATCTGTAAGCAAGGGTTGATGTTATCCAATACCCAGATTTTCCTATTGGTCAATATTTTCTCTTGTTTTTTGTTTTTTTGTTTTTTTTTTTTTCCCCGCAATCTGTTTTAATTTAATTTCTGTCTCTCAGACTGTAATCTCTCCTGAGTTCCTGTCTCATTCCTTTTGGATCTTAAAAACTTAATTCTTTCTTAATTTCCTAACAATTAATTATTATCACCTATTATCTATGCCTAAGCTTGAAGTAATTCTCTTGACTCCTTCTTAATTTTTGTTGGTTGCTGCATAAGTCTCTGCTTTTTGATAAAACAAGAAAATCCTTTGTCCTTCTGATTTGTAATTTCTCTAGTGGTTATTTGAATTCTGTCTTTCTTTTACTAAATAAAATTGGGAGTATACTAGGACATGACTGTGCTTGTCAGTCTGGAAAAAAATGTAGGGTGGATATTAATCTGCCTTAAGCCTCATGAGTCAGGCAAAAAAACCCAAACAAACAAACAAACAAGCAACAACAAAAGCCCAAACTATTTTTCTTATTTTAAACTTATGAAGGCACACATTTTCTAAAGATTTAAACCACAGTGTTGAAATACTAAAATGGACACACAATGTTCTTGCAAACCCTGTACCTCTGAAAAAGGCTGCAAAAATTCTGCTACTGTCTCCTTAGGATAAGTGCTGTTTAAATTCATTTATTTCCTGGGAAATGATTTTCTGATCTATCAAGGCAAATAGGTACTGTGGGATGCAAAATTAATCAAGAAAAACAAAATGAGGTATTTTTTTATGCTGCTTTCTCCCAAAGAAATGTCTCAATATTACAGCGAACTAAAGTACAGTCAAATGGCTGAAGATAAGGGGAAGAACTTAGAAGAATTCAGAAAAGGGCCAAGCCAGACAGCACTTCTTTAAGAGAGAGAAGAGCATAATCCTTTGTGGATGACTGAATTTCACTAACATGAATGGTAAGGCATTCTACAGAAAGTTCTTTTCTCTTTGTCCTATATATAGGAATTGCAAAAGAAACAGTCAAAATGCCTTTGAATTAAGGTTTTAAGTTCATTGCTTTTCAGGGGTGATTGTTACCTAGAGCTCTTCACTGAAATGATTTCTTCTCAGTACAAGTAACATACAGAATTAAAGTGACTCAGTTTTGCAAAATTTGCACTGTTTTGTTCAATCCTGTATATGACTATGTACTCATAAATATATGACCAGATTGATCTTCCTGATTGATCCAGCTCCTTTACATTCCCCTTCAGGGTTAGAATAGGTCATGCCTTAGTTTGAAGGGCTTTTCTTTTCCTTGACATTTTTGCATAGTCAAAAACACTTGGATATATTTTTTCATTTCATAAAGAGGTTTAGAGGAAGCAATTTCCTCATAAAACTCCTCTTTTTGCTGTGTAGTGCCTTGTATTCCCAAGTTCTTACTTATGACCTTTCATGCTGGAAACAGATTACACCTAAACAGACAACACCTCAGTCTTCAGAAAAGGCTTTCACATCAGAAAAAGATGAAATAAAAGTGGAGACAATGTAGCACTTTCATTACTTTCAAAGGTCTGCAAATCTCTAGTGCTTTAACAAAAAAACTGATGAAATTCCTGGCCATGCACTTACATGACCTTGGTGGAACTCCTGCAAGGAGTAACAGGATTCATTTATTTTGCAACATTATTTAATTAATATGTAATTAATCCCAATATGTATGCTGAGACTTGAAACTTGACTTTGTTTGTGTTTCATTTTTCCTCCGGGTCTAGGCCCAGGAGCCCAAGGACTCCCATATCTTCTGTGAGAAATTAAAGAGGAAATCTCTGTTAGCGAGCTCCTCTCAGTCTGGCCAGCATGAGACCCATAAAAGTGGATCCCTGCAATGGCTGAGTGACTGATGAGCTAATAGGATGCTGACTCCATGACTACTCTATCACTCTAATTCACCATAAATCTACCCTGCAGACAAAAGAAGCAATCTGATTCCTATATCTGCACAAACTAAAATAATTTTTCCAACCAGATGGCTAAAGAAACAGATTATGTTACTGATCTGGTGCAAAACTGCTTGTTTGTTTTCTTGATTTATATGTCATGTAGATCAATTTGCATTGCTTCATGAATACTAGTGCTAGCAAATAGGAATGTGTAGCTGGGGACAAGTGTGAGCATCCTTTTGGACAGCACAAGTGAATTTATTGCATTTTAAAATGGCTGCATATCTGTGAACTGACTAGATCATAACAACTTCTGTAGAGCCTTCATAAAATTTTCACCTGTGCTTTTCATCCTGAGATGGACTGCCAAGAGGGAACATCTCTCCTGCAGTTAGCCTCCCCTAAGGCCTGAGAGGGCAGCAGTTTCAATTACCATCCCTAGGCTGTATAGCTCTCTTTAACAGGACGATTGCCTGCATTCATCCAATGAATGTGAGGCCAGCTAGGAGAGGTCTCAATAACTCTACCCTCCTTAAGCTTCTGTCGCCTAAGATGATGCTCTGCATACAATGTTATTCAAATAGTTAGTAAACTGAACTCATGCTTCAGTTTAAAACAGCTAGAGAAAATCTAAAGTGAAATTCAATGTGCAAAACATTCAATCAAAAACTAAATTGCAATCTCAATTGTGGAGCAATTCCAAGCAAAGGCAAGTCAGTCTGATAACAAGAATGCAGAGTGATGCAGGCTCAACAATTTACTTTTCTCCTTAATGGATAAATGAAAATTATGTTCTCAGTGCCAGGCACGTTCTACTACAAGCATAATTAAAACATTGATTCTGATCTAAATTAGAAACACAAGGAAAAGAGAGGAATAAGAGATTTTCCTTTGACTTCAGTTTAACAGTAATTCACCATTAGATTTTATTTTTGATGTTGTTGATGTACTATCATTATTATTATTATTATTATTATTATTATTATTATTATTTATTATTATTATTATTTTACTACTACAGAACCCTTTCTTCCACAGTCTTACAATACAAGAAACAAAGCCGGAACATTCTATCATTAATGTGAAGTAATGAATTATGTGAGTCTCCATTACTGCTTTACTCTTGTGGGACTTGAACATTTTCTGTATCTCTGGCCTGAATACACACTGGCTTCATTTTGCCAACATGATGAAATGAGATTCAGATGAACAACAGGCATTCAGCACACACCAAAGAAAAATCTGCATGCAGTGGCAGAGGTGGAGCTGGAGTGAGCTCCATTAGATCTACACAGAGCATGTGCCTGTGTGAGCCAAACCTTGGACATATGTCAAGAGCTTTAAAATCTCAGTCTGTGCATGACTGAATAACTATATCTACTGAAAACCTGTTAAGGTTGCATCTTAATCCCTGTTCCTGACACATCACTTAGTGATGCAAAATCAGAGGTTTGTAGAGAATCCTATTCTATAAGTTTGGTGGATAGCAGTGGAGGAGATACATTCACATCTAATTATACCATTTTGGTTTAAGTTCTTTCCTGTTATTATAAGCCTAATCATATTAACTGGTTTTTGAAGATTTTTTCCAACATCAAGGTACTGATTCCCAATGTTTTTTCTTCTGGTATGACCTCTCAGACAGGTAAATTCAACAGAACAGTATGAATGTCTCATTTTACTTTAATTTACTTAATTTACTTAAATTTACTTTTATGTTTAGAGGAAACATAAATCATCCACATAATGTAGTATTGACAGAAAAGCATAGAGAATAAAAGAAAAACAGGGACAAATATTTATTTTCATTATTTAATGGACTTGCTTTGGCCATGATCTCTGTTCTTTGTTATTTGCTCTCCATGTTCATTTGAACAACCAGATTTTATTGGAACAAATGCTCACAGAAAATGAAGTTAAAAGTCATGAGTATTTGCAGATGCCAAGCATCTAATTCAGACAAAAATTATGGAAATGTTTTCTCACTTTGTGAGAGATCACAGTAAATCACACAAGAGAGCTCTGCAAAATAAGGAAATATATAGAACTGATTTGAAATCACGAGTCTGAAGGAGTAAATACATTTAAAAGGATGCACATTAAAGACATGAATTGTCTGATAGAAGGCATGAAACAAGAGCTAACATTCATGATATTGCATGGAATTCATGTAAACAAATTAAGATTAGTTAAAAAAAACCTGTTTAACCTAAAATTAAAAGGAAAAATATTTTAAACTTCTTTCTGTAGACCTTATAATGTTTTATTTCCACTTATTTCACCACAAGATGTGGAAGCTCTGAGTTCTCAACTCTAAGTTCTCTGTTGCTAGCTGATATATTTCAGATAAAGAGAGTATATTTTGATTTTGGAATGAAAAAATTCAATAGTCGATATTCCTCAGTAATTTTGGTACTTTTGTCACAGGGGAAGAATAAAAACAAACAAGTAAAACCCAGTAAAACAAAGAATGCAAACCAAATAGTCAGAAATAGCTGTAATGAGAAGAATGTCCTTTGAAACTGATATCTTGCTTTCCTTCTCAGTATTTTTATAAGCAGACCGAGCTTCTCTCTTGTCAAGATTTTCCCTTGAGTGGGAGAGCTGATGAGTATTGATTCAGTTCAGAAATATAGATTTGCAGTGCTGAAAAATTAAACTTTGTCATTTAGTACAATCCAATTCTGTGATTTTTTTTTTATAATTTTTTTCAGAGTAAATTATTTTCTATGACATTATCTAGACAATATCTAAACATTTCATCTTAGCAAGAAAAAAATAATACCAGTATCAGTAAAAGGAAACTAGTGTATTTTGATAGTCTTATGTTTCCTGTAAAACATATTTTACAGCTCTTTTCAAGGTCTCGTATACTTTAAATTCTCCAAGTAATTCTAAAGTGGTTTTCATTTAATTTTATTTCTGTCAGCTCAGGACCTCCACAGAAAAGCTCTCGCAGAACCATATACACAGAATTCATAACCATGAAAATGACGGAAACAAATTGCAATTGGTTATGTCTGGTCTCCGAAACTAACTAATTTCCCTCTTTAAATTGAAAACAGTCTCCTGAACTGACCAGGTGACTGCCACATATATAAAGATGAGCTGGCTAGCTAACTAAATATCTGCATAAAACAGGTGTCTGTAATTCAGGCTTTGTTGTTGCTACTTCTTTTTTTCTTAAGCAAGGAACATATTTATTTAGCCATGTTTTTGTTGTCATGTAACACATCCTGTTTTATACCAGTGAAAATTTTGAAGATCATTACATTAACTTATTGATAGTATGAGCTTTAAGTAACTTAACATTGTAAGCAGGAGCAAATTAGATAATTTTTAAGCTTTCTGACTTGATTAGAGTGGAAGTGAAATATGTGAGTTTTAGTTCTTTGCTTTCTATCCACTCAGGAGTTTGGTTTTGAGATATAATTTTTATTTAATGGTAGTATTTGTTGAAATGACATCAGATTTGCTAGATGTTCCAATGATTTGATGTGTTTATTGTTCTCATCTCTTGTTGAGCACCTGCAGGCAGCTTGTAATTGGAACACACATTTTGATCTTTAGGACTTTTTCTATATCTCAAGATTGGATTAGCTCTTTATTTGCTATTGATGTATTTAGCTTTTAAGGACTTTATTTTTCCTTTTGTTTTGGTGATTTGCTGTTAGCTCATGAAGACTTTATAGTTACAACAGCCAGACGCCTGCAACTCTGGCTCAAAGAGTCTGAAACAGGGCACAGTCACTAAGTAGAAATCCACATCTTTAAAAAGTGGTGTTCTAGGAGCAGCAATTATCTGTGCATGATTACCTCCTAACCTGCTAAATGGCTAGTTCAGATCTCCTGCTGTCAGTAAACAACCAGGGGCTGATTAACAGTCTTCTTATCATTCCAAATCCCTTTGATGTATGTTGTGCTACTTTTGACCTCTTTTTTTCAATTCTGTGTGTGTTTCTGGAGTAGGTTGCCAATTTCAGTAGTGGAAAGAAGAGAGTAATTCAGCGTGCCTGACCTAAAATGGAATATCCTAACTGAATACAAAAGACTCACTGTCTTACCTGATGCTATTTTATAAACCCTTTTCCAACCCCCACAATATAGTTCACTGTATGTTGTTGTGAATCCCTAAACCTATTTTTATTTGCTTTTTTCTTTAAGACATATATTTATAAGAGCACACACTGACACAATTGCAAGTAGAAAACAGGCGTAAAGTGTCCATAACCCTTGCAACGGAATAAGGTTTTTCACGTTGCTTAAATAGTACTTTAGCTTTACTTTTAAGACAATTGAATTGCAAAGCTCATATTAATCCAGTTCTATCTGTTTCATTCCTAGATGATTGTTATGGGATGTGTAGCTTGTCTTTTATAAAGTAAATGAAAATCACTAATTAAGTTTGTGTATTCACCAAAGGCCTTATAGGTTGTATAGTTTCTGGTTAATAATATAGTTTCTGTACCAATGACCTTCATGGAATTTTTTTCTCCCTTTTCTCCAGTTTTCTGCACCTGTTGGTTTGATAATAGCCTTCAGTTCAGTGATAACCTGATAAAAAATCTATTGCTGTTGACAACTATTGAGACAAGAAGTTAGCAGCAGAGGTTGATAACAATTGTGTAAGAATATCCAGAGAGCATCTTGAATGAGGAAAGCAAAAGTCCAGTTCTTAAGTTCTTCTAAAGTTTATGCACACCTCAATGACAGTTTATAATTAATAAACTCTACTGATTTTATGTGAAACAGAGGTATTCTAGTACCTCTTCATCTGAAAAGCTTTTCACTCTTTAAAAAAACACATCTTTACTACCTGTCTTTATTCAGAGTCCTGCTCAGTTTCATCTGAAGCTTTGAAGTGATCCTAAGGGCATAAATGGTGAGTGAGGTTGGCCCAACTTCATTCAGCCCAGGACATGTTATATAGGAGAATAATGAAAGTCTCTTCAAGCTTTCTTCTTGCATTCCCCCAGCATGCCATTATGAGAGATGTTGGAAGGAGCATCTTTGCCCAGTTCTTTCAATAATCACTTTAAAATCTGCAGGCATGGGAAGCATAGTGGCAGCTGTAGAGAGGACTATACACCTGCAATGAGAAAAACATGAAGAAAGAGGATACCTTCTGTTACTTCTCTTACACTGGAAGGGAATAGGCAAAATTTCCTGAATAGAAAACAAAAGAATGGCTCTCAGAACTCCAGCCCCCAGCCACAGGTTGCATCTCTATTCCCACAGCAGTGCATGTCAGTGCCATCTTACACCATTATAACATGAGGCCTGACTCTAACTCTGTGCTGCTCAAGGAAATTTTGGTTGGGTTAAAATGGGGTTCTTATCTACCAAACAATGAAGGCAGAATAAAGAATACTTAAATAAATAAAGCAAATTACATGCAATTAAGAACCAGAATTAAACATTTTGTTGGTGATTATATTTTTTCTGGTATGGTAATAACATTCATAACTGGAACAAGATCCTCTGTGCAGGTGACAAAGTTTTTCACAGTGTGGTAAAAATTCTGGTATGAGCTGAGAATGTCCATGAGTTTGAATGAAGGGCACATTTTTTGAACTTGCTTTCTTTGACATAACACAGAGCAGTATAAGGAGGCAAAAATTAAAAAAGGAGAACTAAGGTGGAGAAGGAAAAGGAGGAGCAGCCCCAAATCAGATATAAATATACCTTCCAAAATAAAATACTACATTGCATACTATTCATTGAGAGACAATGAAAATATAGCTAGATAGTCAACAGGATAGTTCCTTATTGACAATATCCTGGGTATACAGCCAGACAATTTAGCAGTTAAGTTCTTCTTAAATCAAACACATATACATGCAAAACTCTTTTGCATGTATTTCATTGAATAATTTTCTTTATTAATTTCTCACACTGTGAGTTTCTGAATAATCCATAATTTTCTTCATGTTCTCAGTAAGAAATCTAAACTATAACTTCACATTACAGATTAGTAGAATTTGTTCCTAAATTTCTGTCTTGCTTCAAGTGAGTTAAATTCTCTTCTTTGTATGTTTCTATGGATAATCTTTCTAATGTGGTTTTTCTAACTGTTATTCAGTCTTCATTTTACATTGTCACTTGCCTCTTGACTTGGAGGGGGGAATTACTTTGCAGTAGACTGAAATTTATATTTTTCTCTCTGTAGAAAAAAAAAGGAACTATTCTTCAGAGGCTGTAATAATATGTTTTGAGGTCCAAAGTGCAAAGTAGTGCAATGAGTCAATTAGACAACCTAAGAGTTTCTCAGACAAAGAAGCATATAAATGGCTATTATAACATATTTTTGAAATAAATAATTCTTGCAGGTGAATATATCCTCTGCTGTAGACACCAAAGAAAGTTTTTGTAGCTAAAGTGTCATAACAAAACCCCAGAATCCTTCTCAGTCATTTCTGATAACTTTTACCATGATCCTTGCTTAATCTGAATATTTGAAAATTAAACTTGGAACTGAGCATTGGGTGAACACTAATTTTTCACACACTATAGGAGTTTGTTTAGAACTACATAAAATCAGAAATAACCTAGAACTCTGAGCTGACAGAAAACAGAAATGCCATAAGCTCTTCTGTGCTAGCTGCAACTGAGGTATATTGATAGGGTGGTTTACTGCAAAAAGTAGGTCATAAATACACAGGTGTAGTTATAAAATTAAGGTTCAGGGACAGATATTGACAGACTGAGAAGGAACAGTAGAGGTTAGAAAGAAAAATAAGTGTTTTCAGAAAAATGAATATACCTGAATCCTAAGAAAGATGCTACAGGTTTCCAAAAGAGATTAAGAGTCTTGTTCCAAAACGAAAACAAAAACTTAAGTGTAGATGTTGCTACGAAAGCAGATTAGGATTTCCTAGATGAACAATTAATAAACTCTGCAAGTATTACTTTATCTCCTGACATAAACATAAACTGCAAATAGATGTTTTACCATGATAGTTTATTTTTGTGTGGTAAACCCAAACCAAACCAAAGCAGCCTCATACTACAATAGCCTTCTTCTGGCAGATATGTGCATTATGTTTCCAAAGCATATCTGTTTTTTCTGCATGTAGGAGAAAAAGACTGACAGATCTCAATAATAAAACTATTCTAAGTGCCAAAGACATGTAAAACTTATGTTTGTGGCAAAAGAAAAAGTTAAAAAAAGGAAGGGAAAATAAAAGCTCATTTTCTCTTCTCTGGAAGTAAGAGGACCAAGAAAACAGGAATGAAGAAACCTAAGTGAAAGAAGAAATTAAGAACATGAGAATAAGAGAGAGGAGAATGTGAATGACACACATCAGCATTTCTGGAGTTTATAACTGAGGACAGTCTTTTGTGTCTGTATGCCTATGTTATGTATTCTCTCCTCTGATGTTTCGTGTATGCAGCTCAGCTAAGTAATGTTATGACTGTAGGATTGCTCTGATATTCATGCAGAAAGAGAATTCTCCATTCCTTCCATTGCAACTTGCCATTTTTACTTTTTGGCCAGAAACATGACATTTTATTACTGTCCCAAATGACAGATTAAACACGTTACTCAGCTTGCATTTTTTTCTATGAACACCTGGGAGTGGACAATATTTATAGATAATTATGAGGCCACATCTTCATGTTTTTGTTATTTTTCTACAAACTGTGTTAACTTAATTGACTATGGAGGATGAGATAATCCCAGTAGACCCACACTAAGTACAATTAACCTGAGAGTATGGCACAAACTGCCTAGTCTTGCTGTTGCTGTTGATTCTTATTCTAAAAACTGAACCTCTTTGGCATGATTTTCAAAAATGACCTCTATGTTTTAGTTATCTGTGCACGTTTAGCTGGGGACAAGGCATTAGACTTATCTTGCATTTTCTGAATATTCATTTAATTCTGAACATCAAATTCTTTAGTTTCTCTTGTTGGATACTCAGAATTGCCAGGTACTTTTGCAAACTGTGGCCCTACTCTCAGTACATATTCCCTAAGCCCAAGTTATCATCACTCCTTCTAGCTTTGTGGTCACAAATTAAAATTGGTATGACCTAGTTCTTACAAATGTGGCATTTGAGATTTACACCCCTCTGCAGAGCTGTCTTTGTACAAAAGAATAGCATATCCAAGATGGATATTTCTGTCAGGGAACTTTTGTGACTGGCAACAATTTGGAGATGGTTACAAGATTTCACTGTTTCTTATTATATTTTATACCTTTTTATTGATTTTTATTATTTTGTTATCTATTACTTCTATTTAAAAAAGACAAAGTCAGAGCGATTACAAGGTAAAATACTGCTTGACTCATCCTCTGCAGTAATGTCATTAGGGACTGAAATGCCAGCTTTAACACAGAAACCTTCATTGCCTCCTGACACTGAGCCACACTACACCTGCCAGTCTCCCAGTAGTGAGTTTTCTTGCTTCTTTTTTTAAAACTAAGTTGAAGCATCTAATTAAGTTTAAAATAGAATGGCCCTGGGAAGAACTCTTCTAAAAGCTGCAGTAGAGATAACAGCTCATCTTCACTGGGGGCTAAGACTCACAATGCCACATTCTTTCATGAAATCACGAGAGTTTTTTGTAAGCAAAAGTGAGACTTTTGCAAAGTCAGCCAGCACGAAGCAGCCATGTAACTAAAGAAAAGGTTTCGGTATAGATACAGAGGAGAAAAGAACTTTAGGGAAGAATGAGTGCCAAGTAAAATGCAAATGGAGGGATGAACAGTATTTGTGCTGGCATGGATTTCCTAGGCCTTGTTTGGCAAAAATGTGGTTATAGGAAGAAGAAAAATGGTTTAATAGGGTTTAGCACCATGTTCTGAAAGTTTCAGCTTGACTTAATGGCAAAATCTCCACTGTAGTTATCACAGTCAGTGTAAAACTCTAGGTCCTTTTTCCAAAGAAGCCTTCTACATGAGAAAATGTTAGGGCCCAGAGACAGAAGGTGGAATGAGGAATTGTAAGTTGACTGTGTGCATGAGCTATGAAAAACTGTTTCAACTGCATCCAAAGGCCTGATACTCAATGTCTGCAGTACCATTGGAATTTATTAACTTCAGTCAGCAGCTCACTAAGGGTCAGATTGTGATTTTGAGATACAGGCCAAAACCAATGAACAGTATGTCTGAGAACTATAGTAGAAGAAAGCCCAAGTAATGCAAATCCCTCTCCTTCAGTTCCACCTTATATCTAGTGAAAGAAAAGAGTTATTTATTGTGTTATATATTGTTTTCTTCACACTTTCTCAGCTGTATTAGCTAGGTAGAATAAAAAAAATAATTTTTACTTTTAATAGTCTAATATTTGATTTACACAAAACAAAGATGCTGTGGCACACAGAGTGCTTTTTAAGCACCCTACAAAAAGAGAATACTTGACCTGTTTATTCAAATGATTATTTTATTGAAATTACCAGGGTTATGATCCCTGGAATTTTTTATTTTTTTATTATTATTTTTTCCATAGCCAGAGATATTGAACAAATCAACAGGTGCATAGAAAAATCCTTGTGAATTAAAACCAATTCACTTTGTTTTGCAATAGTCCTAGAGAAGAAACACTTTTTTTTTCAGTGAATTTTAACCTGGTATAGAGAAAAATACTCAGTAGTAAGAAGAGGAAGCATGATCTGATACCATTTATCCAGTTCCTCCCTTTAAGTTTGGACACTTGTATTAATATAAGATATATGTAGTGTTTGATATTTCTTCACAAAGATAGTATCACTAAATATATGGAAATAACATCTAGCAGTTACAAAGTCTGTTTGGTATAGAGGAACTGTTCATTGGCAAAGTTGTAATCTCTTGCTTTGGTTCCTCAGGTAGCTTTATTAAAAGCTAAAGTGTCTTTTCTGCTCCATAACTATATCAATGATCAAGCAGTATTCAGAGAATGTAGAGGAAAGATAAGTATATGCTTTGGAGTGAATGTCAAGAAATTATCTTATTAAATCATAGTTTTTCAGATATCTTATTAAATCATAGTTTTGCAGGATGGTACCAACAATAAACAGCAAGCAGAGGTGAGGGAAAAATGGTCTTTGTAACATTTAGAAACAGACTATCAAGATAAAATCTTCTTTGAGAACAACAGGCCTGCTTATTTGCTTTGCAGAGCTATACTTGTAAAAGACTGAAAAGGTACAATTTTAAATTATGTTCCCAACACAAATATTCAAGAATCTTTACAGGGAGGTGATCCCCCAGCACCTGATAGCCTGCAATCATCTGTAAAATCTCTATTAAAAAGACAGTCATCTTGCCTCTGTAATATAAATATCATCTTGGCAGAAAATAGTAATTTCTTTTTGAAGCGTTTTCCTGACAAAAATTAAAAATTTTAAGCATTGAATATGGTAATGCTTAGGGGAAAAAACCCCAGTGCAATAACTACTATGTTCTTAACACCTAATTTAGAGACTGGGGTACAGGATAGATGCAGCTGTCCAACATTATTTCAGACTGTGTGGCTTAGAAATTCATATTTCAAGTTTAAAGCTAGTAAATTACTACCCACATAGAGAAAATAATTTCCTATATGTCTTTCCCAAATAGTCTCTCCTTAGAATCCTTTCTCTCTACTGGCTAGAGATTTCTGATTAGTTCTTTCTCCTGTGTTGGCAATTAACAATGGTGACAGCAATGGTTCCAGTGCCAATATCTCCTTTCACTGTTTTTGTTTTTCTTCATAAGGGAGGACTGGGAAATGAGAGGAAGAGAGAATAATATATATAAAACACAAAAACAGAATGTTCTGTTTTCCTTACATCTACTCATGACTTACAGCAATATCATAGACTTCTCTTATTGTGATGGTATTTTTTTTTTAATAATTCTGCTCCTCAGACAGAAGTATTATAAGTGGGTTATTTTCCCATATTTGTGCCTAGACATAAAAGTAAATTCAAGGGGTATGTTTAGCAAATGTACTACCAGATCACTATTAATAACACATGTTGGGTGTTTAGAGAGAAAAAAGGCATGGTAACTACTCCCAGAGGCTGCCATTCAGATTTTCTATAACAAAACATCTCACCTGGAGAGCTTTCAAATGAATGCCTAAAATTAGCAATCTTTCCTTAGCAATTTCTCTTGTAGGAAATACAGACATTATATAACACCAAAAAGGCAAACTTTTTAAAATTTTGTTTGTTATTATTCTCTGTGTCATTCTCCTTTTAGTTTCTACAAGTTTTCTGGAAATTACTTCCTGTCCGGAAGATGCCCCTCACATCAGTGTGCTATCAATGTTTACACCCCTGGAGCATTGCACTTCATGATGATCCAGCTCAGATCAGCCAGGTGCTGCCCTAGATAGCAGTCTTTCCCTGTGGGCACACCCTGGTTTGTAATGTAGGCATGCAACCTACTTTAAAAATTCCCACCCACATACACAGAAACACTGATGGAGTTAGCCCTTTTCCTTGCTGAAAGCCAGACTTTTAGGAAATACCCTCACTGGAGTATTCACATTTCTACTTGATAAGCAAATCAGTAACAGGGGAGCCTGTAATTTAGTTTAGTGTGACCTAGCTCTCAGATATGCAGCCAGTAATGTTTTTGTTGTTTGGGTTTTGAGGGTTTTTTTACTACACAGTAACTACTCTGTGATTCTGTTTATTAAGCAAACCTCTGCCTCATTGAAATATTCCTCTTTATAAACTTTCCAAAAGGCAACACAGTTTAACGAGTGTAGAAATTTGCAGGCCCTTATCGACCATTTATAAAGAAGCAGCATGATACAGTGGGCTAACCCTGGCTGTATGCCAGGTGCCCACCAGAGTTATTCCATCAGTGCCATCCTCAGCCTGACAGGTGAGAAAAAACCCAAGAGACTCATAGGATAAGAATAGGGAGAGATCACTGACCAATTAGCATCATGGGCAAGTCAGACTAAGACTGGGGATATAAAATTAATTTATTACAAATCAAATCAAAGATAACAAGAAATAAAAACAAATTTTGAAAAACCCAAACTTCCCTCCAATCCTCCCTTTCTCCCAGGATGAACTTCACTTTCAATTTTCTCTACTTGTCCAGTGGTGCTGGGGCACAGAGAATGGGGGTTGTGGTCAGTCCACCACATGTTGTCCTTACTGCTCCTTCCTCCTCAGGGAGAGGACTCACACTCTTCCCCTGCTCCAGTGTGGGGTCTCACCCACATGAGACAGTCCTCAACAACTTCTCCACTATGAGCCCTTCCCACAGGTTGTAGTCCTTCACACAGATCACCCACAGGGTCACAAATCCTTCCAGCAAGCCTGATTCAGTGTGGGCTCCTCTCTTCATGGGGCCACAGGTCCTACCAGGAGCCTGTTCCAGCACAGGCTCCCCACAGGGTTACAGCCTCCATCAGGCACATCCATCTGTTCCAGTATGAGGTCATACATGGGCTGCAGGTGTATCTCCGCTCCACCAGAGACCTCCATGGGCTGCAGGAAAACAGCAGGAGCTGCAGGGTAACGTGCTTCAATGCCTGCAGCATCTCCCGACACTGGTGTCTGCAGAGTGATTTCTCTCACATATTCTCACTCCTCTTTTAAGCTGCAGTTGTGCAGTCATTTTCCCCCTTAAATATGTTCTATCTCAGGCTGAACCCATCAGAGACAGTGGTAGTACCTCTGAGCCAGCAGTGGATCTATCTTGGCACTGGCTTGCATGGGCTTTGTCAGACACAGGGGAAGCTTCTGGAAGGTTCTCACAGAAGCCACCCCTGTAGCCCCCCATACTTCCAAAACCTTGTTATGCAAACCAATACATATGACTAGGAAAATATTTAAAAATCACATATAGAACAGATCACAGAACTCTTTTACTTGAGTTTTTGTTACTGCTGAAGATGAATAGATCACACGGACACAGGTCGAGGTGTGGTGAGAGAAAGAGCAGAGTTTATTTTTTCCTCCCAGGATTTATAGGCTTCTTACCACGGCCAGGGATTGGATGGTCAGGATAACACTTTCTCACTGCACTGGCCATGAGAGATGCCCATCACAAGATGTGTAACAGAAAGAATGTACACATATCTATGTTTACAGTTACTGTCCTGGGAAAGTCCTTAGAAAACCATGTCAGCAAGCTCAGAAGCTGAGTTTTCAGGGCGACAGTTTTATTTAGAAAAATGAGCATAAAAAAACAAGAATCAATCAAACAAACAAAAAACACCAAAACAAACCAAAAACAAAACCAGAAAATAAACACAAAACACAACACCCATATGAAAGGCTAAAGGAGACTTTGATCCTAGATTGAAGAGTATGTAGTCAACCACAATGTAACAGTAATGTGATTCTTGTTCTACATGTTAATAAAAATGCATTAAGACTTCTTCCAGAAATCTGTGGGAACTGTTGAAATTGACATTAGGTTTCAGGACAAAATTCAAACTTAAGCTCTGCTGCCAGTAAGGAAAAGGGCTGAAAAAAGGCAGTAGTTTAAGCAGGACATGGAATAGTATATAGGCATTCAATGCTGACCTCCCTACAAACCAGTAAATTTCCCTCTACATCATTAATTCTATATAATCCAAATCTCTGTAACAATGCCAATTTTATTGTTTTGATCGTTTTCTTGGCAGCAATGTTAGAACTGGTTAGCTACAAATTACTCTGAGTGAGCCTCCAAACATGAATATGTTTATGAATTATAAATTATGTTCAAAGACATGTCACTACTGCCTTCCCAGAACTATACAAAGTTCATTAAACTGTACATAATATGGTGTTAATGCAATTCCTTTTGATGTCAATAGAGAAAAAACACTGGCCATGTGTTCATTGTATTGGTAGGGATTTTGATGGACTGGGAGCACAGACTGACTGCTGTAGTGCTAGAATGTCTTTCCATGCATTCCAGGGCAAGTCAGTAAGATAAAAAGCATGTCAGGTAAGTTCTGAGTCAAAAAATGTGCATATTTGGTGTTGTTAGGTTTAACTACTAAGTTTAGTCCTGGAGAAAAATGAAAGACAGTGGGGGTCCAGTGGGAAACCCCTGCCATCTTAGTCTGATGTATTCATTACTGCCTTTATGAACTGTGAAGAAAATAAACCTAAATGTTTCAGTATGAATTCAACCTAGTCAGTCTTGGATGTTTTCTTTAGAATGCTATGTTTGCCACAGAGAAGCATGTTTCTTTCCATTGGAGCCTAGCTTGGAAGCAGTTTTCTGCAACGTGTACACCCAGTATCAGACCTTTACCAGTAACTTTCTCAATGCTCCTGTTGGTAAAGGTAGAGAAGCCTTCATTCAACTGACTTGTGTTGCAGATTCTGACTGGTAACTCTCAGCCTGTGAGGAGGCCATCTGTGGAGCATGGTGCTCTGAGCTGTGCTGGTAGAGGCAGGAACTGAGCAACAACCTGTGCTGGTATTGGCACTTCCCTTGTTGCAGAATTGCAGGCTGTGTATATTTTGCTGATTTAAATCACAATTTAAGTTCACAGTAAATTGGTAGCTGTGATCATCAACGCTGCCTGAAGACTGTATCAAGTCACGTGGATCTCTTAGTTAGAAAACATAGGTGGAGAGAACAAGATACTTATGCTTGAACAGAAATTGTTAAGAAACCAGATCCCATTTATAAAAAATAGGTTATATAGAAGTATTTTTTTCTCAATCATGTCTATTTTTTTTTTTTTTTTCAAATACCTATCTATAAAGCAAATTTTTTCAAATACCTATCTATCCTCTCCCTCCTTTGCTTAGATACTCTTATGGAAGAAGAATGTCTATTGCAATTTGCAGTTTCTGGACATATTCTTGTGTATGGGGTTCAGATCTTGTTTAGGAGAAGAAGGTGATTTTGGAATTATGCTAATTATATTTTATAGGAATTTATTTAATTGATTCAAGACGAGGTTCATGGTTTCCCAAAGACAAGTATGACCTGACCAACCTAGTGGCCTTCTAGAATAGAGTGAATACATCAGTGTCCAAGGGAAGAGTTACACATGTTATCTGCGTGTAAGGCAGGGTTTTCTGCAACATCTGAACAGGAGAGAGAGAAATTTTATGGATCCAGTTTGGTGGATGAGGAACTTGTTGAAAGGTTGCATGAAAGAATGTAGTGGTTAATGGCTCAATGACCCAATAGACATCAATGATGAGTTATGTTCCATGAGGTCTGTACTGGGACTAGCACTGTTTGATTTCTTCATCAAGGATATTGACAGTAGGATCAAGTGCACTCCCAGAAAGTTTCCTGATGACACCAACCTGTGGTGTGCAGATGACACACTTGAAGGACAGGCTGCCATCCAGGGCGACCTGGGAAAACTCAAGAAGTGGGCCCATGTGAATCTCTTGAGATTCTGGAGCAACCCCTGATATCCACACAGGCTGGGGAATGGACAGATGGAGAGCAGACCTGATGAGAAGGACTGGGGGTGCTGCTGGATGAGGGGCTGGACATGACCTGGCACTGTGAGTTTGCAGCCCGAAAAATTTGGCTGCATCTGAAGAAGTGTGGCCAGAAGGGCCAGGGAGGAGATTCTGTTCCTCTGTTCCTCTCTAGTGAGACCCCACCTGCAGTGCTGCAACCAGCTTTGGGACCCTCCAAATAGGAAGGAAATTGACCTAGTAGAGCGAGTCCAGAGGGGAGCCACCAAGATGATCAGAAGGCTGGAGCCACTCTCCTATGAAGACAGGTTGAGACAATAACATTTGTTCAACCTGGAGAAGAGAAGGCTCTGAGGAGACCTCATCGAGGCCTTCCAGAGAGCTTATAAGAAAGATGGGGAACAGACTTTTTAGTAGGGCCTGTTTCAGACGAGCAAGGAGTATATGTTTTAAACTAAAAGAGAATAAATTAAGCCTGAATATAAGCAAGAATTTTTTTACACTGAAGGTGATGCAACGCTGAAATAGGTTGTAGAGAGAAATGGTGGATGACCCATCCCTGGAAATATTCAAGGTCAGTCTGAGCAGGATTCTGAGTAACTTGGTCTAGTTGAAGATATCCCTGTTTTTTGCAGGGGATTAGAATAGGTGGCCTTTTAAGGTCCCTTCCAACCCAAAATATTCTATGATTATTCAGGGAAAAAACTCCACATGCTATTTATAGCTGGCATTTGATGATTAATAGGGCTGTCAGATGGTTCCTCCATTACACAAAGAAGGCACACTTGGAGACAGCCTCAGGTCCTTGAATTCAGTCACCTCCCTTTTAAATGCCAAGGTTTTTCTCCCATCCTTTACTTTTCTTTTACATGAATTGCCATCAAAATTGTTTCAGACTAAGTTAGGTGAAATCTCTCAGCTTTTCAACACAGATCCCAGATATTGAAGCCTGTTAGAGCTGTGTTCCATTACCACCTTTGCATTCCACTTGTCTAGAAGGCTGCTAGAAGAATTTAATTATATTTTTAACACAGTTTTCGTCTTTATATGAACACTCTCTTCTTAGCAACTGGAAAGGATTTCTGTAAACTAAAATTTCTTCTCTGATTGTAAAATAAAAAAGCTATTTATTTGATGTCTTTCTATGTCCTTCTAGCTACCATCTGCCTGTGTATTGTTTTATTTCCAAAACAAATGATAAACAGATGATATTGTTCCTTCTGAAGTGTTTATTTACATAGGTGGGGCTTGCATTATAATACTAAATGCTGCAAGCATCCTGCAATGCACATACAGCTTGGTGCTTGCTGCCAAGTCTGACTTTGATTCTTCCAAAGGAATTTAAGTTACAATAAAATAAAATATTTAACAGATGATTTTAAGTACTATGTTTCCTGAACACTTTAATATTTCACAGCAAGCCTCAGTACTATAAACGGGTGTGCAAGTTTGCTATTTGCACACACAAATATGCATAATAAGATATTGCTGTTGGAAGGACTACAAAGACACATTTAATGCATATTTATGGTATGGTATCTGAAATTATACTGATATACAGCTACTTCACATTTAGATTCAAACCTAGCTATACAAAAATCTGTCATTGAGTGAGTTCTCTACATGTTGGCCTTGGATACATATGAACATGACCTATCTTACTCTAGAACAGGTTAATAAAGGGTGAACACATCCAAAACAGTGGCTAGAACTTTGAGTCTATGACTTCATCTTCATTAATTAAATGCAGGGAAAGAATATAGATAACCAGTAATATTGAAACTTCTTAATTTCTTCTTTCTGTCCCTGAAAATAGAACAGCTGTGAAATTGTGTGCACAAATTCATTTTATAAATCTATATACCACGTGGACCGTGCCATGCAGAGCTGCAACAAAGTATTTTATAGCATAGAGTTTATCATCTTATACAGAAATCCGTGCATTTATACAAAATGTCTAAAGGTATGCACACTTAGACTGGGAAATTTTTACTGAATTTTCTGATCAGTAGTGTAAACAACCTTTTTGGAGAGAAATTCATATTTGCTGAAGATGGGAGCAGTGTTAGCATGCAGAATTTCTGTGCTACTGGAATATTAATGGTGGGACATTTTTACTACACTGTGCCATTCAGTGTTGTACTGCAATTAAAACTACAACATTGAGCAACATGATTACAAAATTTGGCATATACCAAATACATGTATTATATTGGTTCTATTTAAGATAAAAACAATTTTTTGTTATTGTTTGTTCCCAAATTTTAAATACTGCTTAAATGGAGCGCTTGCAAAAATACTTGTAACAACTCCAGTTCTCTTCCAGGTTTTGTAATTCCTTGCCCCTAATTTTAATACTGCCAAACATTTGCACTTGTTTACCTCTGCTGACTTTCAAATAATCACAAAGTACCTTTGTGCACATTTCGTATAAACACTTCTCAGTTTTTTGTCTGCTTATTTATGGTCTGTTCATAATACTGCAAATTGTGGGCTTACAGACTGTTCACATTTCAAAGTGCAATTTCAGCTCCATCATTCGATATGTTCAGTCTCAAATTACCAATTCCTTTTGTTTCACTATCAACAAATGGTCAAAAAACAATCAATCCAATTCCATAAACAATATACCATTCTCCACATCTCCTTTCCATCTTCACACATGCGAACACACACATTTTTTATGTCAATGACTTATGCTCTATTTCCTTCCAGAAGATAATAAGAAAATTTTATAAACTTGATAATTATGATAAAAATTAGTTCCATTGGCATTCCATCTGATGTGGACCATCAAGTCTCAAGATAGCATGGCCACCATTTTTGATCTTCAAGATTCTCTAGAGTGACGGGGTACTTTAGTAGTCAGCTGTTTCATCAAATATATGGTAGTGTAATGCAGCTGTTAAATCTTTAGTATTCCATTCTGAAAACATTATCTAAGCTGTATATTAGCATTTTTACTAAATAATAATGTGATATCTAGTTATAAAATTTCTTCACTCTGCTACACGTCTGCTATCTAACCATAATACACAGGACTACTAACCCACAACCATGAAAATTAATGAAGTAGAAATAACCAGCCTTTTCATTTTAATACCAGATCTGCATATTCTTCTTTATCTTATCACACAAATGGTAGAAAGGGTTTGAAGCAGGTTGTATTTATTTTAAATATTATTATTATTGATGTTGTTGTTGTTATTTTGTTATTATTATTTTGTTATTACTTTTTTATTTTCCTGAAATATTAAAGGACAATGTATTCCTTATTCCTTCAAGAAGAACACTGCTTCTTTTCCTCCAGAGAAAGACCTGGGATTCCTGGTGGAACACAAGTTAACCATTACCCAGAATGCCCTTGTAACCAAGAGGCCCAATGGTGTCCTGGGCTGCATTTGGAAGAGCATTACCAGCAGATCAAAGGAGGTGATCCTGTCCCTCCAACTCAGCCCTTGTGAGGCCCCATGTGGAGTGCTGTGTCCAGTTCTGGGATTCCCAGTTCAAGGAAAACCAAGGAACTACTGGAGATGGTCCAAAGGGAGGCCACAAAGATGATTAGTGGATGGGAGTATGTCTCTAATGAGAAAAAGCTAAAGGAGCAAAGCATGGTTAGCCTGAGGAAAGGTCTGAGAAGGAATCTTATCAATACAAAAAATTATCTTAAGGGAGGATCAAGAGAATGGGGCCAGATTCTTCTCAATTGTACCCAATGAGTGACAGGACAAGGAGAAAACAGAATCAAATGAAAACACAGGAAGTTCCATTTGAATTTGTGAGAAAAAAAAGAAATTACTGTGACGGTAACACAACACTTGAACATGGTGCCCAGAGAGACCATCCAGTCTTCTTGTCTAGAGATATTCAAAACCCGCTTGAATGTGATTTTGTGCAACTTGCTCTGAGGTGAACCTGCTTTAGCAGGAGGATTAGACAAGATGGTCTGTTCCAGAGGTCTCTTCCAACCAGTCTGTGATTCTGTGATTTCGCTATTCTGTGATTCTGTGATTCATGTGAAGCACAACAAAATACTGTTAAGAAGTTATTGCCTCTGAGATGGCCTATTTTCAGCAGCAAATTAAATAAATATAGCTTCTGGCTTCTATTAAGCCTGTCAATAGTTAAAGCTTAAGCATCAAAATGAAAGACACTTGTGAAATACTGATTGTGGTGGAATCAATGGCAATAACCTCATTGACATAAGTGATGCCAGGTTTTCAACAACTATGACATGCAAAATGGATTTCATTAAAACTACCATAATTATAAGGCTGTTGATGATGCCAAGTCTTAAATTCTTTATTCAGTTGGGTTGAAATCTGAAGTAATGACCTAATAAGACTAAGTACTTCAGAATCCTGACTAACAATAAAAACAAAAATATAGTAACAAATAATATATTGCATTTAGAGATATACTTTCAGATTTTACCTACAGGCTACTGTTAGAATAATGAGTCACAAGTAGTAGATTAATGTTCCTATTTCTTGTTAGAATGGTGAAGATACAGACAGATGAATAAACATCCATAGACTGCTTAACTGATCAGTTTTCCACACAGCAGACATTCCCTAAGCATGTGTCCTCATTCCAGTGTGCAGACTCTGGGAGCAGACCCCAGAGGGCATTTTAAAAGTCAAACAGGCTCCTCGAATGGCTGATATAACTGTACAGAAACCAGCAGGTGATCTATAATTTGGAATAAGTCCAAGATTTCTTATTCATAGGACAATGGAACTCAGGAACATGGCAATTAATAATTTCTACCTGGAAGGATATCTGAACTGCATGAAAACAAAACATTATTTTATTCTTTTTTTGGATCATGCCTCTGAGGTTATCTAGAAGCAGAGCAGTGGTTTCTTTAGTTTTGATTTCATTTCTGCCCTAAAAAATGCAGAAAACAGCTCTTTCTTTCTTTCAGATATGTGTTATGACAATTCATACTCAGGAATGAAAAACTCTAGCTATGCTTATCTGAAGTTTCTGACATTCACACTTCTTTAAGGACCTAGTGCTGCATTTTACACCAGTGTGGTCTCCAGCATACATGTTCCTTCTTATACTGCAGACTGTGTAGATCTGGTACTGAAGAGTAGTCAGTTCCCAGGACAGATACTCTTTCCTTTGGACCTTCAAATTCCTCTTTAAAAGTAACCTCTACAGTAATGCATTAAAAAAACCCACATTCTTATAGTGGCTATAGAAGAAGGTTGGTCAGGCAGGACTTGGCCTGGGTGAGGCTGTGCTAGCTGTCCTGAATCACATCCCTGCCCTCCATGTGCCTTAGAAAAGCTTCTTGGAGGATCTGTCCCATGGCCTACCCAGGCACGGAGGTGAAGCTGACAAGTCACTAGTTCCCAGGATTCTCCTTTCTACATTGTTTAAAGATAGGTACAATTTTTTCCTTTTTTCCAGTCACCTGTGACTTCACCTTACTGCCATGACTTTCCAAAATCGTGGAGAGTGCCTTAACGACTACATCAGCCAATTCTCTCAGGACTCCAGGACACATCTCATCATGTGCTGTAGACTTATGTACCTTGGGTGGTCATGAATCTGATCTTTGCTTCAAGTGGAAGGGACTTTGCTCCTTCAGTCCCCGTCCTGCTGTCTATCCACTTGAGCTGGGAGAAGAAAGGGGAAGGTCCAGGGTCTTTCATAGTGATGATGTTTGTATTCCCAAGTATCTGTTACACATGATGAAGCCCTGATTTCCTGGAGATCACTGATTCCCTGCCCATGGGGAAGTAGTGAATGAATTCCTCGTTCTTCTTTTGTTGTGTGCATGGCTTTTGTTTTATCTCTTAAACTGTCTTTGTCTCAACTCAAGAGAATTCTTGTGTTTGCTCTTCTGATTCTCTCCCCACTGTCCCTAGAAGGGAGTGAGCAAGTGGTGCTGTGGGGCTGAGCAGCTGGCTAGGGTGAAACCACAACATCTACAAATTTTGCACAGTGTGTCTGTGCTAAAATATCCAGTTATTATAGCTCTTTTTTTAATCCTTGTATTATGTGATGTTTTTAAAATTTAAGGTCTATAGAGCAGGGGGGTTTTGTGGATGGATCAGTAAGTACAGTATCATTCTGGTGCCAAGTAATTACCTCTACCACAAGAACAGATTCAACAGAGTCCCTTGTGAAATAACGAGTACATGGAAAAATTCAAGATATTCCCATCTGTCATATACGTGTTTCTCTCATATAAGTAAGAGTATGTGTGTGTATGTTTGTGTAAGTGAAAATTTATACACATATACATGTGCGTGCGCACGCAGGCTTATTCCTTTCAATACAGCTGATTCTTGTCGATCTATTGTAGATCTTGTTGAACTAACACTAAAAATAGTGGTAATAGATGATAATAGTAAAATCTCATAGGAAGTCAAGATGTTATCAGCCCTAAAACTCTTCTGAAAGTCTTTAGCTAAAAACTCACAGAGTTCATTCTGGTCTTTCTCTTCCAGAACATCTGCCTATAATCAAACATGTTTACATATACGTATACGTATACATATACATATACAGATACAGATACAGATACAGATACAGGTACATAGATACATAGATACATAGATACATACATAGATATGTTTCACTGATAGAGATACATTTCATTTCCTTCCCTTCTCCAAGCGGCTGAGGGCCAACCTATCATTATAGGTGCTATACTCTTGCTCTGCTCTCCCCAACAAGAAGGGACTAGTGAAGAATGTGAAGCTCAAGGGCAGCCTTGGCTGCAGTGATCATGAACTGGTGGAGTCTGAGAGGGAGAGGAGGGCACACTGTAATCTCCTTACCCTGAATTTCTGGAAAGCAGACTTTGGTGTCTTCAGGGATTTGCTTGGTAGAGTACCGTGTAATAAAACCACGAAGGGAATAGGAGCCCAGGAAAGCTATGAGAAACTCATGCAGTTCCAAAGGGCCAAGTGAAAGGTTCTGACCAAGTCAAGGAAATCCCAAGTACATATAAAGGCTGGGCAGAGAATGGAGTGAAAGAAAGTCCTGAGGAGAGGGATTTGGGGCTGTTGGTAAGAGAGGATTTTGACATGGCTTGTGAATGTAGACTCAAAGCCCAGAAAGACAACCATGTCCTCAGCTGCGTTGAGAGGAACATAGCCAGGAGGACAAGGGAGGTGATTTTTTTTTTGTTTGTTTGTTTGTTTTTTTTCTCCTGTTCATTGGGATCCCACCTCGGTATTGCATCCAGCTCTGAGGTCCCAAACGTAAGGACATGAACCTTCTAGAGCAAGTCCAGAGGAAGGCCAAGAAGGTGATCAGAGGCCTGGAGCACCACTCCTATGAAGATAAATTCAGAGAGTTTCTATTGTTCAGCCTGGAGAAGAAAAGGCTCTGACATTATAGCAACATTTTAATTCTTAAGGGGGCCTAGAAGAAAGCTGGAGAGGGACTTTTTACAAGAGCATGTAGTGAAGTTATGAATGTTCTATCCCTGGAAGCACTGGACAGGGCTTTGAGCAATCTGGTCTAGTGAAAGATGTCCCTGCCATGACAGGGGTGTTGGAACTAGATAATCTTTAGGGTCATTTCTAACCCAAACTATTTTATGGTTCTATGATATTTTTTGAGGTAGAACTATCTTCCCACTAGGTTGAAATCCCTTTACTCCCAGTCATCAAGAAATTACAAATATGAGCATTTCTAGTGCAATTAAGAACATACAAAACTCATGATTAGGCTTAAAGCACAATTTTAAAAAAATATTATTCTTTTTTTTTTTTACAAATCCACTTTGTCATATCCCATCAAACATATCTGTCCAGTGGTAACAAAGCCTTGCAGAGGCTCCTAGTCATGACTTAATGCAAAAGACATTAAAACCAATAAAATAGAATGCAACATACCAGAAACAATTCCATCCCTAAAGCTATAGCTATCATTTAATGTAGCATATGGCTAACAGAATTGGAGTAAAATGCTAATTTTCCCTCTGTAGACTTTTGCAGAGTAACAGAGACTGCAATGATCTATATTTAGAGAACATGAGGAGTCAAAGTCATTGGTGGTGTTTGTCTGCTTGTATGAATCAAAATAAAATCAGAGCTGCAAATGATATGGGAAAATAGGTGGAGGAAGAAAAATTACTGGTTTTCAGTTTTTCAAATCTGCATTTTAAACAACTAATGTTATTATCATTATATGATAAATTTCATCTGTCTCTCAAGATTACTAAAACTATTTTTTTTTTTTTTAATAAGAATGACAACAAATGTGGTAGTTCCATTCTGAAGTGCATTATATAGATATTTCTTTGGTTCTATTGCCCTCCTGCTATTTGAGATTTCACTTCAGGTTTTTCAATTAAAGATGTACATTGATTGCAAGCTAAATTTACTTTAACATGATGCCTCTCATCTGATTTCATGATAAGTATCGATTTTTATTTAACATCTACTGTTTGGTTTCAATAAAACTAATAATGAATATTGTTGATGCATGTTATTTATATTAGATCTGATTTTTATAGCTTGGAGACTTTGTTGAAGACATGTGCTATGTTAATAAAAATTCTGACTTGCTCATCCAGTTCACTTGTCAGGTATGGAAATGCTCCTGTTGTTGCTAGAGCAACTTTAAGATTACGGTTTTACACTTGAGGGTGCAGGTATTTCTAAAAGAATGGGTCTGTTTATCTGTTGTTTGACTTTTTAAAATGGCATATTAATCCTCTGCATTTTATTTATTTATTATTTTATTTTGCTATAGCTTATGACTGCAAAGTCAGAGGCACCCTATCAAGAAGGTAAATCATGTGGATATGTGCAGCTCCCTTCAGGGGTATTCTCACTTTACAAGCCTCATTTCACTACATCTATATTGTGCCATAAGAGTTGCACAAAACCAATTGTCTAGCTGCTCAATATCTTTCAGCCTGAATTTGTGGCCATCCAGATGATAGGAGGAAAATCTGAGCTGAACAACACCTTTAGTAGGTTTGGGTTTTTTTCCCACTCACAGCTGATCTTCTAGAAGAAAACTTCTACTCTGTTTTCCCTTTTATGGCATCTTGTAACTTGAGCCAAACACAGTAAAGAACCAGGGATCATCCAGGAGAAGGTTCTAACATGTTTGCTCCGGGACAGAGAGATAATTTTTTTAATCATGATGATCACAAAGGAAATGTAAGGAATAATATCTCGAGAGCTCTCTTGCGTTAGGATTTTCTCAAACCCTAGAGATAAGGTGCCATGATTATATGATTTGACCAAGAAGAATTTCTATCTATTCTATCCTATAGACATTATGTTACAAAAACATTCTGTAGCACTGATCTCAGGTTTCTTTGTCCAGAAGGCCCACATAAATTCATGACAGTCTAAATCATGCTTTCAGTACTCTAGTCTGAATCACAAACAATTTCGCTGAAATATCAGTCCAGTTACAAATAACACACATTGTAAATGCAAGAACTGCTCAGAAACTAAATTTTGCAAAAAAATCTTCAATCTTTTTAATCTGTTGTGAACAAATAAGACATACTGGTTCACTGTTCACATATATTATACATGAATTGTTATTTGGTAATCATTTGTTTGAACTATGACTATGCACTGTTTATAAATCAGAAGGTGCTATTTGCCTGTCCTAATATAAGAATGCAATTTATTAGACCAGAAACCAGAGAATGACAGCATCTGAACCTATGAATTTTCAGGTAATAGCTACTAATGAAAAATTACTGGTAATTTCAGATTTTGCAAGAACTGCCACTTTTAAGACATCTTCTTGGAAAAAGATGACTCAAAAAAGAGAATAAAATTAATTTTGTTTTAAAAAAATTTGCTAAAAATTCACCATAAACTGCATTAGAATATTTGATTGATGATAAATATTGATAAAATTATCCCATTAATCTATGGCTAATTGTATGAATCTGTAAGCTTTGTAAAACTGTATTGCTAATAAAGTGTCTATTGCTTTAGAAAAAAAGAGACTCCAATAAAACTTTACCTGAAGATATAATGAGTTTCTTTGAAAAACAAAGCTGAGTTTGACATATCCACATTACATTGAATAAAATTAATGGGAAAAAAAGAAATTATATATATATATATATATATATATACACACACCTTCTTTTGCCTCTCCTTTAAGATGATTGACCTAATGGTCACTATTTTTATTATTCTTGTTAATCTTGGAGTACTGTTCTTTATTTTGAAGTCCTTCTCTGTTTAGAATACTGAGTAATACAAGTCACTTATGATGAAAGAATCTTCAAACATCCACTATTCACAGACAGAGAAAGATTAGAAGTGTCATTTCTAGAAGTACATATTGACAGAAAACCTCTATTTTTTAGTCTAATTTTGTTTTGAGAAACTGTTTAATACAGCACTGTCTATCAAGTGGATATAGACGGCCTCAATATGAAAGATAATTTGAAAGCACTGAATGTCAGTGTCGTGTCACTTACCAATTACAGTATATTGAAAGCATTCTAAATGACATATGTTCGCATTTTTTCAAAAAAAGATACTGCAAACAGAGATATGTATCTGATGAACTGTTTTTACCTGTTTTTATTTTCTTAGAATACCAGTTCATGTAATGATCTGTCTTTTTGTGTTTACATGTGTCTGTCTCACTGCATGTCATTTCTGAAAAATATTTTGAGCTCACTGACAGATTTAAATCAATAAAGAAAAAAACACATAAATATAATGAAGTTTTGTGAAAATAAGCAGTAGAGTAAAGAAAAGAAGATCATGAGTTCTACAGCTTTCTATTAAACCACAGAGAGCATATATTTATAAATGCCCCAGTCACAGAAGAGAGCAACACTCACTGCTTACAGGTCACAAATATGAAAAAAGCACAAATACTTCATTAGTACCATGCCCACAAAGCCACTTTTATATAGCTTTTGTGAAATTTTTTTTATTAGGGATACTACATTTACAATACTATTGTGACTATAGTCTGTTAAATGCTTCATTCTCAGTTTTCCAACAACAACAGCAACAAAATATGTGAAGTAAAAGTGTGCATATATGAGAATAATTTATACAGACATGTAGCTGCATGCATGAACATGTCAATACAAAACTTGAAGTTGAATTTTTATGATTTCCAAATTGGATTCCAGGATATTCTCTCTTTGTTTTAGTGCCACATATAAGGGTGTTTGCTTTATAATTTCTATTTTTACTATCATAATATTTATTCATGGAAACAAATTATTCTAGAAAAAAAGAGCAACTTTTCCAAATACTGATCTGCACAATTTCCTTCTTATTTTTCTTGGCTTTTGTCTTTTTACTTAGTTTTTCTGCCACAAGGTAATGATCTGATTGTATGATGTTTGTATGCACACAAGACAAACATGAAAGCACTTTAAACATAATATCCAGTGCAATAGTCCTATGTAGATAAAAAAAAAAATAAAATCTTTGAATTAAACTAAGTTAATCATTTATTACTCTTTCAATAGACTCTTCACTTGTCCTTGAATGGCAGTTCACATAATAAAAGGTGTGATTACAACAGAATTTAATCTGATTCTTTTTCAACACTGAAGCTATTCTAGAAAAAATGAACTGAGTAGTAGAGGCTTCATTTCAAATCAAACCAGGGAAAACATGAAATCTCCTTTTCTGCAGTAAAGGAAAAATCCAGAAGAGGTATTTATAAGATTTTGGATGTCCTAATCCTAACCCTATATAGATACAGGGGCAGGGAGATATAGGTATACACAGACATAAATTTAGAAGACCTTGACAGGCTGAATGAATAATAATAATTAAAACTGAATGAGTTTTAAATATTATTAGTGAATTATCATTATTCTAGATAAAATCCTATAAAATACTCCAAAACATGTTCTCAAGTTAGGTGTTTTCATTGTGACACTTCCACAAGTGAAATCACTATGCTAAATGACTTTTTTTCCTGGTCCATTATTTTAATCTTTCAGCAGAGATATGAACTGAGAATCTGGCATTGTTATTCAGAAAAAATATTTTTAAAGCTATTTATCACCATGATCTTAAAAAGTATTTAATGCTCAGGTTCTTTTCCAAGGCCTGACTTGTTGTGGTAGCTTCAGATGAAGACCATGGGAGCAATAAAATACCTACATACAGTTTAGTGCCGGAGTGTTATTATAATAAACCAATACCTGATAAATAAAGCTTGATTCAATTGCCACAGCAAAGTATCTAATGCTGTTTGAGATGCAATGGACTATTGCATCCTGACTGTCATTCCAGAGGAGTGATACAGTTGGATTTCACAGTCCCTTTAAGAAAAAATGTTTTGGTACCTAATAGGCGTTCTACAGCCTGGAACAGAATCTCATTCCTTACAGCTTGATAGGAGTCACTGCATTATTAGATTTTCAGCCAATATCCTCAAAGAAACTGTACTGATCTCTATCAGCCATGCCAGCTTTGTCAAGTGCTAACACCGTATGACTTATCTCGGACTAGTTAGCCTGTGTGCTGGGATTCATTGCACTACTTCAGATAATAAAATTGTAGATATCTGCATGCGAGCTAGTCACAATAGCGTCAGTAAGTAATTTAAGGTACAATTCATCTTATCAACAGGAGTGTCTGAACTAAGGCTTGTGTCTTAGAAGTTCTGGCCTTCATCATTTGACTGCATTGATGGGGTGGCCAACCGATCTGTAGACATATAAGAGATGCCATATGCATCCCAGCTACCAAAATATTTTACTTTTCAGTGACATATATATATATATATATTATATATAAATATGTATATGCCTCAGTCCTAGTCTTCTCATGCTCAAGGGGGTATGCACCTATGTCAGTTGTGGGTCTGAATGCTGAATTCAACAGCAACTATATTGTAACTGAAATTAGAGCCCTAGTTTGAAATGACTGGGGGGTAGCTGACTATGCCTCAAAGCTTTGACTGTTAAAATCTCTGTTATACATAGAACCTGGAAGACAAGCACAAAGCAAGGAATAATTGGCTATGTCTCGCTCTGTCGACCAGAGGCAGAATTGATGATGTCTGAGACTGCTAAATAAAAAACCAGGGACCTATCTATCTCTGCTCCTCATGCCAGGTGTCACAAAGTGACTTAAGAAGTTATATTGCTTAAGGACATACCTCTTCAGAACTGACAAGAGAAAACTGGAGAGGAAACTGAAGTCCTTGACACCTCACCATATACACTGCTTTCTGTTATCTCATTTCATGGCAATGTTGTGAATTTCCGTAACGTTCTATTTCTCTCCCTCTAAAGGCCAAGCCATCAGCTAGACAAGTCTGGATATAAACTAGTTGATAACTACTTGGCCTCAAGGAGAGAGGTTGGTCTTTGACTCACTTTTATTAAGCAGTTTAGGCAAAGAGTCATTTCTGTCTTTAATCCATTGCTTTTTAATGTGGACCAGAACATTAGTAAGACAGCGGCTTCTACCAATCTGCTCTATGAAGAAAATGTCTCCAGGGAAAAAGACTGAAAACAATCTTCTGCTTTTTTAACAGTCACAGAAGGTTATACTTACAAAATGTTCATATAATTGAGAAAACATGAGATTCTAATTTTTCTTTCTCTTTCACTTATGACTTTGCCTGACAACTTTGCTACATTCTATGGAAATTTTCTCAGCAAATTTCACAAGCTAATTTGTGAAGAGAATCAAAAGTCTGAACAACACAATATCAGAATATAAATGACAAGAAACAATCTATTATTTTTTCATATCTTCTGCTTGAATTTTCAGATGCAACACTTATACCCTGATTCTGCAGATGTATTGCAAATTTGCTTTCTCATAATTATGAACTGTTAACTAGCAATTGTGCTATGTCAGTTCAAAGCCACTTCTTTAACTCTTATTAGATCTTGCTGATTCTTATTATGTGTTGTTTTCTGCTACCACAGTTACGGTCATGTTTGTGATCCATATTGTCTACCTAAATAATTTCTTGGTCATTAAACTTATTTAATTTATTAATACAATTATAAGAGGTATCATCTTAGTACTTGCAAAACAGTGGGCTCAGATTCCTGGCATTTCTCAGATTTCTTTTTGCTACAGTTGCTTTCTGCTTTTGCTTAAAGCTGTTCTTCCATCTGTTTCTACCAAAACCCATGTATTTTCAGGTATTAAACATCATATATTTTATTAACTGACATTATATGGCATGTTCTTAGCTTGGCACATTCTTTAAAACATAAGAAAATGCATTTTGTAGAAATGAGTACTTCAGTAGTAGAAGTAGCAGCAGTAGAAATAATTCAGTAGACAATAAATATAAGCACACATTTCTTTGTTGTCTGGGGTTTTGAAGAGCTTCCAGTCTGAGCACATAGATGGAGGAGAAAATATAACTTAGGAGAAATAAATTATATGACAATAGCAAAAATACAGGATTTTTTTTCTTTTCCTAGGATGGGATGTATCTGTGTATTAAAGAAAGAACAGGCAAAACCAAAACACTCTGGAAGAAAATGGAAAATAAGGACTATGCAGAAAAGAAGAAAGATAAGATCATGAAGTTGATGTGAAAAGACTGAGAGAAAGGTGGAGCAGAAGTATCAAGTCACTGCAGTTCTAGGAGGCTGTCTACACAAAAAAAATGGCCTCACACTGGTCTTTCATGAAATATTGGAACTGACTCAGAGGGTACTGTGGCTTAAATTATACTTGGTGATGTACCAAACTACCAAGTAAACAGTTCCAGTCACTCTGTGTCTTCCACAGGTTACTAATAGGCAGCAGAGAGAAAGTCCAGAGCTGTTTGCTGTAGAAAATTTGGCCAAAAATGAAGTTCAGGAGGGAAGTGTAAACATAAAGGAAGTGAGAAGCTCTTCAGAAATTGTGTGAATAAAAGAATAATCTTATTTTGTAGACAGAGTTTTGGGCATGAGTTTTACCTCTCAACGTGCTTAATTTCTTTCTAATTTCTGAAGTAAAACCTCCCTGGTGTGCAAACTTCTTCATTCTATGAAGACGGCCTGAGTATGGTGTCTGCCAACGCCCATGTTTTCAAAATTTTCTGAGTGCTAAAGACTGAATTCATTAAGATTTTGTTCTTTAAAAATTCTGTAAATTCAATTCTAGATGGACATCTCATGTTCATTGCACAAAGTGACTCACAAATTAATTTGTTCTGTAATAATCACTACTTCATCAAGGTGGAAACTTTCTTATTTGACTTATTTAAAATGTAGTGGCAACAAGTAGTGTCATTTTCCTTTAACAGTGTCCAGAATTTATTTAGGTAAAGAAAGAAATATATGTTGTTTGAAAAATGTAAAATCCTAAAAGAAAACACCCTTCATACTGTACTGTAGAACAGTTCTTATTTTTTTTCTTCCATATCCCTTGTTAACTCCAAGTAGACAAGTTTTTTTTCCTCAAGTCTTAACCAGAGAAAGAATATGTTCACATTCCTCTCTAAATATTATATCTATTAAGATTTGCTTTTGGAGATGTAGCCTAGGTATTTTCAAACAAAATAAGAACTGCAATATGAATATACAGTGTGATTTCTGAAACCTTTGTCTAGTTGGCTATGAGAGCAGAGGGAGGTACAACTTTCTCTTCTGTCACAGTCTAGAAGAAAAACTGTTTTAAGTATCTAATCCCAGAGTAATATTCAAGGCTGTGAAACTGGTAGAACCCTAAACAGCTTTATAAGTTAAAATGCATTTTCATCGGCACTCCATATTTCTTACATAAGATGGCTTATGCTTCTTTATGTTGTATTTTGTATGTGTCATTTTAAAGTATTTTTTGAGAGACTGAGTTTTCTGTAGAGAAATTAAGAAACAGAGTGATGTTGAAATTTTGGCTCATTGTTCAAATACCAAATCCGTTTAATCACTAATTCTCAGGAACTGGTTGGACAGAAGGTATAGTCAAACACATCTATCAATAGTATGATTAATATAAAGGTTTCTTCATACTCACAATTCAATACCACGTGTATACTGCAAATTAATTTTCAGGTGCTTTCTTTCCCATTCATCAGTGATTTAACAATGTATAAGTCTGAGGTGCCTCTGAGTAATTGTGGGTGTTTAATTTTTACTAGATAAGGAATAATTAATATACAAATTATTTAAATTTATGTGAGGGAGAGAAGCATCTAATGTGCAGTGTGTGAGCAGGGGGGAAGTGACAAAATAAATATCAGGAGAGTTCGTTTGTGTGTATTCTGAGGGAAGGAAATTACAACATTCTCTGTCCTTACTACTAAAAAAGTGTGCAAAATTATGCATCAGAAAGCAGCTTCAGAAACATTTGTATATGGTACAAATGGAAAAAAGAGATGCAAAGAAAGACATGAATGGTTTCCCTGCAGGCAAGCATGGTAGCAAAGCTATGCAGGAGGGACCAGGACAAAAGTCTAAGGAACACATATGAGATGATAAACATCTAATCTAAGATACTCATCTGTAATACTAGTGTTGACCTCAGAAGAAGTAAGGGAAATTTTAATGTGCTCTGTTTCATATGATTTGCATTATCTTTACAAGGCTAGTACTCTCCGGCATAATTACAAAGTAATACTTAATCACGGTTGTAATGCTTATACTATGCTTATCTATTTTAACACTAGTAGAAGACATTGATTATTATAAAAGAATTTAAATTTGAGCTACTGACTCAGAGTTTGGGGGCTATTGGGGATGGGTGATACTTCAAATGAACATTTGAACATAATTTTCTCTGTCACTTTAGCTTTTTCTTGCTGTCTTAAAGATTTGAATACAAAACTAGAACATTGGCTAAAGTATGCCAGTTGAACAAGTTTTTAAAAAGTACATGTTTCTGTGGGACATATAGCTGTTAGCTTTTGAGTAAAATCTTCTACAAGACTGCCTCACACTTCATTCTTCTATGATATGTGTCATTCTCTTGAGATAAATGAAGTTTCATATCTTCATTCTGCAAAAAAATTCACTGAGTTGGACTCCTGTGCCCACATAAAACCAAAGGTCTGATGAAAGTCTCAGTTAAGGAAATAACCCTGGAGCTGGGAGAGGGAAGTTGAAATACTCATATGAAAGAATTAGGTTTTGAGAGCTCTTCCTCAAGCCACCTGGTCTTGTCAAGGTTAGTTATGAGAGCTATCAAGGTTTTAGGGTTTTTTAATGTCTTGTAAACCCTGCATATGACTGAAACTTTCATACCTTTTGCACAATGACAAAACTATTTCTACAGATATGAGCACTTTTCATAAGCAGAACATTTATTCTAGTTGTGAAGCCTCACTACTGAGCATACAGCTCAGACAGCATCTGGCAGAAAAACCAGCTGCTTCACAGGATTACTGCAGAAATTATCCTGAAAAAATATACTATATACTATGTCCTGCAACATATTACTTTGTTGCAAAGACTGAGAAAAACTTATGAGTGTTTAAACTTCACTATATAGCCAGAATAACTCTCAAATATCCTTTTAAGAAAAGACTCCTAGGATACAGCAAGGCTAAGAGCTCATAGCACCATGAATCCACTTGCAACACTTTCTGAAGCACTGGGGAAGAGAGGGTATTTTGAAACTAATGAATAAGAACTAGATGCCATTCTAAATATTCATATATAAGATAATATATATAATATAATAAATAAATATTCAAAATAGATTGCTGCTAGATGTTCACTAGAACATATTGTTCCTGAGGGAATCAGGGCATCAATATCCAGTCTGACCACTTTCATAATTAACCAATTCTTGAGGATTCTAGGGTTTGGGCAGTGCTCCTGTAATGCCTCACTTATTACACTGATTACACTGATTACTAGAAAACACTTCTTTGGTGCCTTGATATCAAGTGTCTACCTGGACTGTTAAGATTCTGAGGGATCTTCTAGGCCAGGTAGACAGTATGCTTCAAGAACCTGAGAAATGTCCTAGGGAGATGGAAATTTGTAAAGGCTCCTCTCTGTCTGTTTGATTATTTGTCAAACCCTTGGGTAAGGACCACTTACTTTTTTAAAAAAAAACCAAAAGGGCTTCATAGCTGGGAACATAAAACTCACTGTCATGTCCATCACTTCAATCAAAATTAGATGGGTAAAGACTACCAGGCAACCTGGTATATACTTTCACATATTTTTCATTCATTTTCATTAATTTCATTAGTTCACGTCTTTGGAAAACAAAAACTCCTTGACCCAAAAGTTGTTCTTATGTTTTCAGTAATCCTCTCAATTTCTTCTGTATGAACTTGTTTGGTGTCTCTCAAAATGCATAAAAACATTCACCATCCTGTAATAGAGAATCTTATACTTGGACAACACAGTTTGTAAAGAATCTAGTAATTCCTAATACAGACCAGGCTGAAGAAAATAGATAAACACACATATTTATTCACAAAAACACTGTGATATTTTTCTACACATCATGGTAGCAAAATAGAGGCATATGTAAGAAAAGGAAGGAAAAACACTGTTAATTAAACTAAATTAAACTGTTAAATAAACTACAGTTAGATTAATACGGAAGTTCTTGCTTGCAAAGTTTCTGAAAAAAAAACCCATAAATATATATTTTTACATGCCTTACATCTCATAGAAAGCACTATTCTGAGGGAGAAAATGTGTCATTCAGAGTCCTTCCATTTTTCTGCATCTATTTAACATTTTTCTCCAAAACAAGTTCTCTTCTTACATTTCTCTGAGACAGCCCACCCATTTGCCTTAACTGAAATCTGGCTCATTTTCAAACTCTCTAAGAAAGGTGAATATTTTTTGTTTATAAAAGATGTCACCTCCTTGACTTGACTTACCAGTTAACCTCAAGTTATAAAACTCTTCCTCTTCGTGACATGACATACATGTTCAATTATAGCTAATTCTGGCTCTTATTTCTTATTTGCAAAGGTAAGCCCACACATTTTATTTCTGGCCTTCATCTGATGTTAGGCATGAGTTTTTGTAATGATTGTAACATGCGTCCAACTTGCTGTGGAAAAATTTAAATGCATTTTGAATTGACTTTAATACTTCGATATACAGACTGATTACAGACTCTGTTACAGCACTGCACTGAAGGACTATAAATTCTTCCACTTGGATTAAATTTTCCCAAGTATCATTAGAAAAGGGTTATAGTAAATGTTAAAATCATCACAGTTTTTAGGTTCATAGCTAAATCTCCAACTGCTGTGTAGTAACTTGGTCTTAAACTGGTCTATTATTAAGTCATTCACACTGATAGTGAGAACATCATTGTTTCCTTTGCAGCTTGTGCATCCAAAAATAAATTGATCAGAAATGTAAAATAACATATTCTGGAGCACAGAAGGAACATTTATTGATTGAGTTAGAAAAATATATCTCTGTTATGCTGTAATTCCATCCTCTGGTTTCCCTCTCTTTTCACCCTACAAAAATCAGAAAAAGGGAGACAACACAGACCATGGAAATTGCATAAAGTTTTGCCAAAGAGAAACATTCAAAAATCTTATTAATATTATCTATTTAAATTAAATTAAATCTAACAGAGGATAATTTAAATATTTATAAACCTTCCATATCATACTCTCATTACTAAACAGCTCTAAATAGCCTTGTACAACAAAGTGAAACTAAGAATAAAAAATGTTCAAAACAGGATCTGGATATACATTGATCTGTATGGCAGTAACATCTGGTAGAATACAGTGACAAGATTTGTGTTCAATTACAACAATATTGACATGTGAAGTATGTGGCCCTAGCATAAATGCAAGTTTGTATGAAAAAATACATCCCCTCCTCCTCCAAAGACTGATTCTGAGGAAACAGATCACCCATAACCATTCTCATGACTTTTTCCACAACCATAAAGTTCTTCTTTCCACTATACATATCATA
Source organism: Poecile atricapillus (assembly GCF_030490865.1). Classification (NCBI taxonomy): domain Eukaryota; kingdom Metazoa; phylum Chordata; class Aves; order Passeriformes; family Paridae; genus Poecile; species Poecile atricapillus. The sequence goes on along the minus strand of NC_081249.1, from coordinate 57,728,044 downwards.
GAAGCCAGTGAAGTTTAACTAGGGAAACAAAGAAAATAAAATAGGAATAAAAGGCCTCCAGAGCATGTAGACTTGATTGTGATACTTCATCTGTACTCAGTGAAAACCCAGAAAAAATTAACAGGAGTTGAAGAAGATGCATCCCTTTGATGCTAGATATTGACCAAGCTCTTAAGAAATTTCTACTGAGATAAAATTCCATACTTACAGTCATAAGTGATAAAACCTGAAGTAAGGATTTATCTTTTGCAGTCATGATGAGTATGATCAAGACTATACATACGAATTTCGAGGGCATGTTAACATGATCAGTATCTGAAAATTCCCTGACTGGGAAATATAAACTAAAATATTATGAAAATGAAAATCATTGTAGCTATTTCAGGTACACCTACAAGTATACTCAGCAAGGCTCTTAGTAAAAATGATTACTGTAAGTGAAAGTTTAAGTGGAAGCAAATACCACTTGAATACTACATGATTCTGGTAATTGTGTAGAATCAGTCTTTCATTGTCCAAAGTAATTTAAATATGTGGTATAAAATATGTAAAAAGTCATTGAAATTACTGGAATGTAGAGTAACCTGACGATTTTCAGATTGAAAATAAATATATAAATCACTTAATATGAAACATTTTTCATAATATACATGTGATATTTTATTGACACATCAAAGAAAAAGAGCAGAAATTATTATATGAAAATAAGAAAAAAAAAGCACCCTTTTTAATGCAAATTACACAAGTAACTCATATTACATATAAAGCAGGTTAATATGTTGTTTAGAAATTTAAAATCTAAATGCCTGAATGATTTTTATTCCCCACATATTTTTCACATATAACAAGAGACAGAGGAAAACAGCTTTCATAATATGTTCTCAATTTTCTTTGATACAAATTATTGTAAAATTATTGGACAAATTATTGTACAATAAGCAAAAAGTCATCTACTTGTTTGATAAATCCTTTGATATTTCTCCATTGAATCTGATCTTTAGTTAAATCTGATCTACATGTGTAGAATGTCCACATAAAAAAATTCTTATGTTTAAGAGAGATCCAAACAAAGAAACTTTGTTCTTTACACAAGGTTATTGATTTCAAATATAATCCCTCTGGTCTTAATTGCCTTTTTAAAATTCTCTTCCTAACATTTTCAGGAGAAAATTGTTCACTTTCTTCAGAGTTGTGGGTCTCATCTAATTCAGGATATTATGTGATTATATTTAGCATACATATATGTTCCAATGTTTTATATATAAATACATTCTAACAATAGACTGGAATACTCTCCATCCTTTGCTGGATG